>NC_051445.1:16882784-16934900 GCF_001649575.2 Kryptolebias marmoratus
AATCATCAAAATTAAACGAAATAAACATTTGAAATATATGAGTTTGTATGTAATGTATGAATATAATATACAAGTTTCACTTTTTAAATGGAATTACTGAAATCAATCTACTTTTTCATGATATTCTAATTTTATGACCAGCACCTGTATATAACTGAATATCTGCAGCGCCTTTATTCTCATTTGACACTCTTCACTCTTACAAAAGGGGATCCAGTGTGTCGCTCAATGACACTTGAATATCTGGCACGGCTGAAAATTGAACCTTCAATCCTCCACTTGGCTGCTGCGATTACTCGAAGCTTTGGCCCCAGAACTGATTTGTATCAGTTTGTTTTTAACATTTTTACCTTCCCCCTATGTGCCTTAAACTCAAGGCTCCAAGGATTGAGGGCCCCTTTTATAATTTGAAAACCTCCCTCACATTGGACTTTGCTGAGCATTTTATCAGTACAAGTAGCTTTGCGAATGTCCAGGAGTCAGTTGTTATCTTCCATAATGTGAAGGGAAGCCCTGCTCGTCGGCATGATGGGATAGAAACCCTGTTGTTTCATTAACTGAAGCTGAGGATTGTCAGTCGCTGCTGTTGCAAAAACTGGTAGCCTTCACTGCTGCCGGCCATTTAAACCCCAGTTATTCTCTTAATTAAACCCACATGTCTGTGATTTTCCATCTTCTTCCTTCCCTTTGCAGTTTTTTTCTCCCCCATACGTCTCACAGCTCTGGTTAGTTTGTTCTGTTAATGTTTTTCTTATCGTGGAAAAATAAATTAAAAGCGTAGATGGACGATAGAGTCTGCTGTGGGCTTTCCCGGCTATAAGTTACTACATGGGTGGACGTCTATAGAGATGGAAGTTTTTGTTCCCTAACTTAAAGTTTCTTTCATGATAAAAGTCCTTGATTGTTCTTGTGCTAATATGAGATTCGAGACCCGCTGTGAAGTTGCCTCCTGAGAGCTTCTGTTGTTGTTTAACATTTCATGCAACCTTGAGGAGACATTTTTCTTTGTTTTATATACTTTAAAATGCGGAATAAGCCTATAAAGGTGCCCGTAACGGCTTCAATGACAGAAAAGTTTTCATTAAAATGAATCTTTAAATACACATAAGGGTTGTTGTAGCTGAGGACACCTTTGTGTATTGTACCAGGAAATGGTGTGTCAGCGTTTACCTGGGCTTGTTGTTTTTTTGTTTTATTTCAATATGGCTCTAAACTTTGTTCTTCAGTTATGTGTTGTGTAATGCAGAAGGATTAGAGAGAAGTCATTACTGTAAGTAGCAGAAAAAGGTTTTATCTTACTCTTTGTGGTAAAACATTTCCAAACTCCTGGCCTGGTTCTGGTCTGCATGGTGAATGAACACATGAATAAATGTTAAAACAGAAATGATTGCGAGATCTAACAGAGTTTAAATTCCACTTCCTTTCATGGGCCACATATATGTTTTTTAAGCTACATGTATTCTTTCTTCCGTTTTTCTTATTTTCCTTTATTCACGGCTTTCTGCTTTTCATTTAGGAGTTTCTGTAGAAAACATCCTCCATCCTCTGCCGTGTCTCCAAGGAGAAATGCTGCTGAACAGAGAGAGGAAGGCGACCCGGGTTCAGGCACTCGCTCTCAGAGAATATCTTAGTAAGTGCAACATTTTAAAGATTTGGAACATAGCACAAAAACTCGCCAAAAAGATTAGGATTGATCGTCTTGCAGATGATCGATGATCACCAACTCCAGTTTTGGACAATTCCAACTTCTCTTTTAGAGCTATAATTAACAACAGTTAGCCTAAAAAGAACATTTCACTTTCTGTCCCTGGAACCTATAAACATATCACCCAAGTATTTGGTTAGTAAGAACTCAGTATAAAAATAATTACAGTAATTATCTTTTATAGGCCTTTTTTTTTGCATCCCTCAAACACGAAACTGCGCCGTATGACAGGACAATCTTTATTTCCTTAAAAGACCTCGGATTAAGAGGAAGTTCAGCTGTGTTGAGCGTATTATTTGGAAGGAAAAAACTGATAGATGTGTTAGATTTACAAATCACTCACACACTTGATTGTAACTACAGACGTGGCAAATTACACCCAAAAAAAAAAATATTTCTTTGCTTACAGTTGTTAGTCTGCTAGCAAGTTACAGGTCTCACAGAAGCTGGAACTACATGTCTCATTGGAAGGTGGTGCTTCAAATTTAAACCTTAGTGTAGAAAAATGAGAAGTAGATTTATCTCTGGACAAAATGTATTTTCCTTTCAGTAGCTTCTTCTGTCTGTTGTGCTTCTATTTCATTTCAAACATTTACCAGAAGTTATAAATGGCTAACCTTGAGTCTTCTTCTCAAGCATCCACACTGAAAACGTCCTATTGTTAGTGCAAAGTAGCTATGATGTGTTCACATACTGGGACAAAAAAACCTGTAAATTTGATGCTTTTAGTGTCAGATCGACCATTCACCAGTCAGTCCAGTCAAGCCAGGTAGTTTGCATTTTTATTTGCTGTAGTTAAATGTTTTATTTTTTACATCCAGTTGAGAAAATATCCAAAGTAAGTGGCTGATTGCACTGGCTGATATTTGTGTATAAATTTGATGTCATAGACTTAAAGGTTGTAACAGTGGAGTCCACTCCCAAGTTTCCTGAAATGTTGCCAAATCTCAGCTCTCTCCAACCCCATTATTTCACAGACACACATAATTTCTCCTTGGCAGGCAAAGATACCGACACACCAGTGGAGTGGAGCCAGATTAAAGGAAGTGCAGTGAAAATCGTCATACTTTAGGGGAAGAAGTGGGTCTGTTTCTTTGAAAAGGCCATGAGCCGAGTGTAAAACCCTGACAGACTTGGAGCCCTAATGAAATTCATCGCAATTTATTCAGACTTGACATTAAATTGTGGAATGGCGTGTCCGTGAAAGTTGCAATACTTTAGAAGCGCTATTCAAAGTTATTTTGACTTATACGAACCATGTGTGTATGGGTATATGCGCGCACGCAGAAATGGCTTTGTCTTTTCTGTCTTTTCCACCGTGTGTCTGCATGTGTGTGATCAGCGTACAAGCTGAAGCTGTGTGTGTGTGTGTGTGTGTGTGTGTGTCAAAAACCTCATTTATCATTCTTTTTATATTTTCCTGGATCTCTCTTAACCACAACACTTCAAAAAGCCCAGTTATACATCCAGTAATGCATCTCACAACTTAACAAGTGAAAGTGTTATTAAATTCCTATTGAATTCTTACATTTGAAATGAATTTTTAACCAAATGAAACTATTTAACATCAAACTTTTAAGGCTTAATTGTTTCTTGAGAGAAATAAAAAAAGCCTTTTAATTTTCTCATGCTTTTAACTGGAAACTAATAAAATAAATACCTGTTTTAACATGAACACCACAGTCAGATTTACAAGCTGAGTTCTCCAGAGAGCCTTAAACAAAACCCAACATGTAACCAAAATAAATCCCCGCCTCTGTGTGTGTAACCAGGACAGAAAGAAGAAACCTCAGCCTCCAATTCAGTGCCCGTCAGTGACTTGAAGGCCGTCCTGAATCTTGCCAGGGAGCAGTACCTGAAGATGTTTGACTCCGCTCTTCCCACTGCTGCCACCTGTCTGACAAATGAGCCACCTCCAAAACACTCAGGTATGAACTACGAAAGAGACAAAAATAAGCCGCTTCTTCTCACTGCTTGGACCCTCACATAGTGACAGTTTGAAGAAACAATAACAGAGTATTATTTTGCAAATAAATTGTCGATAGTAAAACAAATCGCGGCTTGCTACCACAGCTAAATGAGCACAATGAGGGTAGTCATAAAAATATAGCTTAAGGGCTAATAGACCAGAATGTCGGGGAGTTTTAATGTCATAAATGCTACGCCGTTATTTGGAAATGTTTGGATTGTCTTCAAAATATTACCCATCATTTTGTTTATAGCATTTGTTCTGTGATCTGAAACATTCACTCATCTTGTGTATTAACATTAGCATAAACTTTCATAGACTAAGATTTTTAGCAGAACAACACCATATTGCAAAAAGGTATTTGCTCGCCTCCCTTCAGGCGTATGATCTTGAGTGCCATCCCATTCTTAATCCACAGGGTTTAATATGATGTTAGCCACTCTTTGCAGCTATAACAGCTTCAACTCTTCTAGGAAGGCTTTCCACAGGTTTAGAGGTATTTATGGGAATTTCTGACCATTCTTCCAGAAGCACATTGGTGAGTGTAGATGCTGATGAAGGGATGAAGGCCTGCCTCATAGTCTCCTCTCTAATTCATCCCAAAAGTGTTCTGTCCGGTTGAGGTCAGGACTCTGTGCAGGTCGGTCATCCACGCTCCTCCATGTCTTCATGGACCTTGCTTTGTGCGCTGGTGGACAGTCATGTTGGAACAGGAAGGGGCCATCCACAAACTATTCCTACAAAGTTGGAAGCATTAAATTGTCCAAAATATCTTAGTATGTTGAAGAATTAAGAGTTCCTCTCACTGACCAAACTCCTGAAAAACAACCCCACACCATGATCCTCCCTCCACCAAACTTTACTCTTGGCTCAATGCAGTCAGACAAGAACCGTTCTCCTGGTCGCAGCCAAACCCAGATTCATCCATCAGATTGTCAGGCAGAGAAGTGTGATTCGTTCCTCCAGAGAACATGTCTCCACTGCTCTAGAGTCCAGTGGTGAGTGGCTTTCCTCCACTGCATCCGACGCTTTGCACTTGATATGATGGAAGGAAGCCCATTCCATGAAGCTCTCACAATGTTCTTGAGCTGATCCACATGAAGGCCACATGAAGTTTGGAGGTCTGTAGCTGCTGACTCTGCAGAACGTTGGTGACTTCTGTGTTCTATGCTCCTCAGCATCTGCTGAGCCCGCTCTGTGTGTTTTTACGTGACCTACCACTTTGTGGTCGAGTTGCTGTCTTTCCCAATCACTTCCACTTTGTTAAAAAACCACTAACAGTTGACTGTGGAATATTTAGCAGCGAGGAAATTTCACAACTGGACTTATTGCACAGGCGGGATCCTATAACAGTACAACGCTGGAATTCACTGAGCTCCTGAGAGCGACTCATTCTTTCACTAATGTCTGTAGAAGCAGTCTGCATGCCTTGATTTCAAACACCTGTGGGTGAGTGAATACCGATGGCAATATAGTGTGTTTACCATTACCATTTTTTCTATGTGGCATTTACATAGATTTAACTTTTCTAGACCTTCCACAAAAGAAAACACTTGAATTCTTTTAAAATATGAACCAGCAAACATCAGGAACAGCACTGATAGGACGGTGAACAGATGTACAGACATGCAGTCTGAAGTGCAAATCAGCCTATTTACCTAAAGTCCCTTCTCGCCCTCTGTTCTCCATTAGGTATGTAATTTGCATTTCTGTGTCTACGTTCCCCCGAAGCTGTGACTTTGTGTGGGCTGACAAAGCTTTGGCAGGGAGCGTCGGTCCTTTTCATACATGGAATTTTTCACCCTCAGCCCATTACTCTGCCCGCGCTCATCTCATCTGTAAATCTCTGGTACCCAGACAAATATTTCTGCCCCATTTGACGTAAACATACGAGCTTCCTGTCAGAGCACAAGAAAAGTGCGGAGTTGGTGATATTTCGGATGCACAAAATTCATTCATTCATTCATTCAGCGTCTCTTTCTGCCAAGTATTCAGTATGTTGACTAGCCGATAACCCTGGCAATCCATCAAACAGCTCTGGGTGCTTATATCACACAGCTTACGGAAAGTGGGAATCATACAGTAACTTTGGTTAGGATGCAATAACTTTTGCATTTGGAAACTGATTTAATGATCCGTGACAGGTTTTCCTCGCATCTGATGTTTGATGCCACCTGTATAATGTCTTGCCTTTTCTTTCTGGGCGCGGCAGCTTTACCTCTCATAAGAATCTACGGATGCTCATCCATCAGCGTTTCAAAATGATAAATTTCTCTGACTTTTTCTCTCCAGTCATCAACTCCGCTGTGCTTCTTGTATTTATTTATTTTTGTTTGTTTGAGCACAGACATCATAGGAAATCATCTGCGGTAGAGGTTTGGATCTTTCTCGACATGTTAAAGGAGTAGTTTGGATTTTTTATTTTTATTTTTATTTTTTAAGTGAAGTTATCTGTAATCGCCATGTTACCTGCAGTGAAAACTGATATTAGTGTGGATTATCAGACAGAGGTTCTCATGTGGACACAAGCTAACAGCTAGTCCAAATGGGGTCACTTCTAAAGTAAAAAACATCCAGTTTAAGCCGTCTCTATCAGCTTCGTCTCATCCCTAAAGTGTAATCTAGATACATTTTCTTATTTGTCAAACAGGAGATTTGACATCCACTACCCTCCCTCTCTTCAGCAGACATGAAGGACACAGGCTGAAAACTATTTACAGCAGACAGATTTCTTATCTCTAAAACAAGTGATCTACTAAACTGTGCCTCTGTTTGTCGAAGGAGACAACAAGCTTAGTACAGCAAAGAGAGTGGGTGTTTCTGTATGACCGTGAAAGTCTGTACTCATATTGTACGTGTAGTATTATGGTATAAGTGGACTGATTCGGTTTGTTCAGTCCTCTTAATACTTAACCACATTAAAAACTTTATGAACCGCTCTTTATATACTAATCCGTTCAGCTTTTAAAGCAACAGTTCATTTTTTTAGGTGGGGTTCTGTGGAAAGTCCAATTTTAATATCAAAAAATGCCGAGTGGTTCACGTCAATGCTGTTTTTTTTTGTTTGTTTTTTTTATTCGTTACACCTCCATCACTTTTGCTTTAGACTTTTATCTTCATTGGATGTTATGGTTACACAGAAGCCAAGAAGGCCGTGGTCTGTCAGCGGTTCATGTGAAACGAGTTGCAGAACAAAACACTTAATGTCTAACTGGGCGAAGTAACTATCTGTTGGAAAAATAAGGCTGCAAAAAAAGGCAATAAAACTGTGATTAATTGAATTGCCCTGATTTGATTTTCTCCTGCACTACTTCTACATTAAATAGTTTTTCTGTTTCACTTCGCAACATGTTTCACATGGACCGTAACTGGTGACAGATTGGCTTCAGTTTATATAACCATCTGATCCCAGAGTGATGGTGGTCTAAAGATAAAAAAAAATAGGGCCAAAAAGCTAAAGGTTTAAAGAATAGTATTAACATGAAGCACAGTGAAATTTCAGAAATTGGAGTTGATTTAAGATGGCAGAAACCTACTTTGATCTTGGCCCAACTCGTCTCCCCTGAGAAACCGCTAAAGCTTTGAGCGATTTTTTTTTTTAAAACTTTATGTAAGACATTGATTACTAAAAAGAAAAGCTCCACAGAACACCGCTTCAGAAAATTCAAACTATTTCTTAAACAGCTAAACAAAACCCTGTATGCACAACAAAATACCCAGTTGTTCACAGCTGAAAACTCATTTTCGTTTGGAAGGAAGGACACGATACGTCAATATTCTAACTGCACTTTTTCTTGCAAAAAAAAAAGTCGAAATGTGTTGTGCCCCTCTTAACATTCTGAGGAAACTTTCTCAGTTTAAGTGCCTTTGATGCAGCTTTTCGGATTCTCTAGGTGTAAACCTAATTGTCTTCATTTCAGGATTCCAGACGGTTTCTCTCCAAGCGTCTGACTGGCCCGAGAGGAGTGTCCTGCACAACATCGAAAACCTGCAGAGAAGAAGACAGAGGAGAAGGTAAACAGGATTGTCTCCGTTGGGCCAGTTCTGCCCAGAGTGAGCTTTAAATTTTAAAAATATCCAATCAAATTTATTTTTTCTTTGTATTATTGTTTTATTTATTTAATTTTACATTGTGTGTGTGCCTTTTCAGATATGGTCTGTTAGGTCCAGGCTCCAGTGAAAGTCTGCTGGGTCCCAAAGACAGCCAGAGGGGCTCCACCGCTTTACTGGATGCCAAAGAACTTCTGAAGCACTTCACGTCTGATGGTTGGCCCACCGGGGATTTACAACCCCTGGCTATCAACAGAGGGTAGGTTCAGTGATCAGATTGCAGATTGCATCTTCTCTTCTTCTTCTTCTACCGAGTTTTCCGGAGTGAGCACCAGCTGGAGCTTTTAAATCAGTCTTCAATCCTGCAGACATGGCATTTTCAGATTACCAAATGAGCACAGGCTTACTGTGGGAGGGTAAACAACATATGTGTAGATAGCATAGCTCGGTCTCTCTGAATGACAAGCACTTAATGAGCCTATAATTAGGATTTGATTATGAAGACCTATAGCTTGCTTTTGTTTAGAGTAGAATTGTTTACCTGAAGCAAGCAGAACAGCAATCAGTAAATGCTAAAACAAATTATTTTAGGCTATTTTTTTGGTGTTTAATTGTTCAAAGAGTAAGACCTTTCCATTCTACTCACACTCTTGATGTCTTCTTGCTTTCTTATTCCCTGCAGTAATAACCTGTTTCAGTTGTCACCAGACCTCTCACCCAGGAGAATCAGCCAGATGCCTTTCAGAAAAGCCTCAGCCTCTCATTACCATGGCATAGAGTAAGTTTACGTCACCCTTTCAGCTGGCGCTCAGACTCTAACTGCACTTCACTTTTAATCACAGTCCCAATCCTATAGGTTCTGTCTGGATAACCGGTGTTCCCTTGACCGGGATCAGGCTTTTGCACGGCTCCAGTCCCGTCTGATTCGTTACGAGACTCAAACTACCTGCTCCAAGGAGCCCTGCGCCCTCCCCTTTGCCCTCAGCCCCGCTCCCTCACCCGCCGTGATGTCGGAACCAGGAAGTGTGCCCGATGGGGAGGCTCTTCAGAGCGGCGACCTTGCGCAGCTCAAACGCAAGTCCCGGGAAACGGACGCGGTTGGCGGTTATCCTCGTAAGAGGTACCACGGTGCATTTAGCTCCCGGTCAGCGGGTTGTGGGTTGAAGAAGACGATCAAAAAGTATCTTTGGCGTGAAACACAATGTTATATCTGTGTGTTTAAGGCTGGTGAAGTCAGAGAGCAGCGACTCCCTGTGTTCTCAGAGCAGCAGCAGCAGCGGTGCACGCTTCGACTTCAGGTCTCTGCGACAACAGCCAATCAGATCCCAGTCCACCTCGTCCTCCATCAGCACACCTGCAGCCACAGCACGGACAGCAGGTGAAAACAGTGAACCTTGAACTATAAACCATTGTGATGTGACTCGCGATGGCCACTTTGAGCAGGTTCTACATTTTCCACAACACAGTGCAATAAGTTTCATCATTAGGGTTTATTTTAACTGCACAACTATGTGAGAAACAACACATTAAAACTGACAATTAAGCTGCAATTTACAGAAAGATCATATTTCCAAACATTTAGTTCAACAGAATATAATCACTCATTAATATATGCACCAAAAGTAACCTGTAACAAAATGCCTAAAGATTCAAATTAAAACAGTTTCTTTTCTAAGCTGCTTGTTATGAGTCATCACAGCTGGCTCACCCTTTGAGTTTAGGAGCCTTTTATGGCTGCTCCTCAGGTCAGAATTAAGTGGCTTAACAAACAACGAACTAGTCCTCAGACAATAATCAGGTACTGGAAAATGAGAATAAAACTTCAAATAAAAACTTTGAAAGACCTCAAGAAATCCTGACTTTAAAGGATTACAAGAAACTCTGGCTTCTTTTAAAATCCTAAAGAAATGAGGGATGACTTAAGACTTTTGCCTAGTTCTGTATGTTGATGATTGAATAGAGCCACAAAGTGAACAATGCAATAAAAAGCCAAAGAGAGAGAGAGAGAGGGAGTCAGAGGGAAGTCAGTGAAGCTGGACAAATGTAATCAGAGGTCTGAGTTAGAAGTGTGTGGCCTGACCTTTCAGAGCAAGGAACTTGATTTGAATCACTTCCTTTAGTTTGGCACAGCTTTGCACTGGTGTGGCTCAGATGCCTTTTATTGTGAATTCTCCCCCATCCTGACTCTCCAGGTCCGGTGGCTCTTCCATGTCTCGACAAACCTAAACCCCAACAGCAGACGGCTCGTCGGGGACACGCCGAGGACAAGCTCGCTAAAGAGTCCCGCTCCCAGAAACACAACAGAGTGAGTGATGTGTGCACCCACACCCTCAACGACTATACAGTTATTGTGATTTATTTTAACACACTGATGCCCTAAAGGTAAACACAATTACTGTGGATTGCATTTGTTTTGTTTTTTTTGCCAAATAAAGTTGTTTATTATCCAAGTTTGTCAGATTCCAATACTCTGCTCCTCACACAGGAAGACTGAAAGGCACATGTCAAACAAAAAGCATGTATTATACATACTAAAAAACTAAACAAAAGTATAAGTATGGAACTGATGACTTTGTTTAAAAACTACTATTATATTACTAGGTAAAAACTTTCCTTGTAAATCACTGATAAGATGACGCTTATCAAACCGGTGTCACTCCTGTTAACGTGTTTTCACACAAGCTGCATCTTTCTGCCAAATAACAGATCATAAATCGAGCGAATTTAAGAATTTATCAACAAACAACTTTGAAATAACTCATTTATTTCAGTGAAAATGTGCTTTTCTCAAAAAGAAAAGCCCAGGTTATCACAGCTTTTGTGTTTAATTTTGTACTTATGTTGCATAAAAAGTGCAGTTGGTGGTTGTCAATATGTAACTATTTGAGCTTGAATTATAAACACAAAATCAGTTTTACAATCCTAATATTTTTTTAACTTGTATTAGAAATAAAATTCTGTTATTAAACATGTGTTAGCTTTATTTGTTGGATGCCAATCAAAATATGAGATCAAATATACTGAAAATGCACTTTTTCTTTGTAAAAATGTAAAGTCCCCTTATATAAAGTGGAAATAAAAAGGCTGCCTAATCTGTGCTCCTGCTCTGAAGTTTGGACTTTTGGCAACATTTAAAGAATGTCACCAAGTTTGGTGATAACACAGTAATCACCAAAAGAATGGTGGCGCCCTTATTTACTATTACCTGGGTTTTACTGTTGCTTGGAGCAATAATAGTCCAGTAAATTTACATGTTTCTGTTCTGCCAAAGTCTGAAAACAGCTGAATATTCCACCTCCTTCCAGGCACCAATTTTTACGCTCCTAGTGGCAGATGGACACACAATAAAACACACCCGGTCTGTCTGCTACAGCTGAGAGCCATGCAGCCGTTGGAGCCGAAATAAATATTTTATATTCTGCATGATCATTTTGGAGTGTGTGGGTTGCATTGTAATGCTGCACCATATCCAGTTTTTACCTTTAATATCAGCCACAGACGCACCGTTCCTCCCCTCCCGTCTCTCTCATGCAGCCGAGGACGCACACTCGGGTCTCTGCGTGGTTCCTTCTGTCCCCCCCCCCACACGGCGCACCTCCTGCATCCCCGACCTTGGCTTGTTTTGATTTCCGATTACTATGCAAACGCGCCTATCATCCGAACCTGAGCGAAGGGGAGAACAGTTGGCCCTGCTCAGACATAATGACGGCACGTTATTCAGGACACAGATTAAAAAGCCGCCTGCCCGCTCCTCCCGAGACTGAATGGCACTGATGATTCCTCACAATAATTTATTGGGGTTTCCTCAGAAGCGTTGCCGTGACGAGATTAAAGGCGGATCTATTTATTTCAGGAATGTGTTTTTTCCCTGTCAACACCACCAGTGAAATATTTCTGTGTTTGTTACCTGCGAGCTCATGCTGTGAATTTAAAGGCAGGGACGTCCCGCCCAAAGTAACAGCTTTTTGACAGTCATTCTTTTTTATACTGTGCTAAAATTAGTCTCCGTGATCCTGGTTTGCATTGCGTGGTTTGGGAATAAACAGAACTATATTTTATGTTCTCACAGATCTAATACAAAAGTCTGCGTGTGTGTTTTTCTGTCCCCAGATGCTGCAGGAGGTTGTAGCTAAAGCACTTAACCACCATGGGATCTCTGTCGAGCACGAGTGCTTTGAGGCCTGCAGCAAAAGACTGTTTGATATCTCCAAGTTTTATCTCAAGGTTGGTCTTCTTCCTGACCTCACATAGTCATGGTTTTCCTTTTTGTTTGCATTTTTTTTTTCCTTTTTACGACTCGTGTAGGTCTGATGCTGAGTGCTGTCAGTGGTTACTCAAGATCCCTTTTAAAAATAATAACATTTTGAGTTGTTTAGACTCAGCAGCAAGAAATGTAATTTCTTTTGTGCTTTTCTTCTACTTTTTTTTTTTCTTCCTATTTTGATTAAAAATTTAAGATGTGGGGGAGAAACGAGCTGAAGTTCATGCTCCAGCGAGAGTGGAGAAAGAAACTGAAAAGTTTACTTGTGTAGCAGTAACTTTGGTAAAGTCCTACCTTTTTTAAATGTTTCTCATCACAAAGATTTAGTTGAAAGTTCACCATTTTTCCCCTGGAATGTTGGGAAGTTTTAAGTATTGAGTCATGTAAAATGAGCAGTTTTCTTGCTACTCTTCACCAACTCTGGTTAAGAGCGTTTTTCTCGTTTTTTTTTTTTTTTTTAATAAGATGTGAAAACATAACAACTTACAGCAGAGTGGTCTTACAGCTGATCCAGTTTAGCACCAACATTATTAAAAAAAACACCAACAAACCTGATGTGAAATGATGGAAAGTAGGAAAACAGGAAGAGATTGAGTGAATAAAGTTGTATTGGAAGGATTTTAGAAATCCGAACAGAGCTGAAGGTGGATATATGGAGACAATTTCTTTGATTTTGGCTCATAAATATAACAGTTTAATATTTATACACATTATAATCTACTAGGTGACAAAATGGTGATTTAGCCCAGGAACTGATGCAGATCTGTACTCATTCTGGTTCGCTATTAATGCAGTTTCAAGAGGAAAGTTAGCTTTATTTTTTTCACTAAAATGCAAATATCTTGCTTAACCAATTAAATTTAGAATTAAGATCTTGTAATTTTCCTGGTAAATACAAAATTTCTTCTTTTAAAAAAGGGATCATTCATGTTGCTGGTGTTGTTTTGGAGAAAATAGCACTCCTATGAAAAGGAAGCAGGCTGACAAAAGGTGTGACAGGTGCAGAATATTTAAAAAGTTGTCAAAAATCTGCCTTATTAACCGATCAGCTGATCAGTCGGTCTACCTCTGAATACAAGTTCTGAATAATTTGCTCAACTAATACTGATCTGTGTTAAAGGTCAGCCAGAGTTTAATTGTTTAAATTGTTAAAATACTGTCAAAGTTTTTCCTGTTTCAGGAGCAGAAGCTTAACAGTTGCTGCAAATTCAGTTAAATTAAGACAGAAGCCTTTCTGTAATAATTCAGTAACACTCATAGCCTTATTTTATTGAGAGAAAGGTAACAGTATTTAGGTCAGCGTAAGGCAGATCCTATCAGTGTAAGAGAAGGAAGATTTGTATTAAACAGATGTTCATAAACTTGTCAGACTGAATACCTCCTGGTATAAAACAAGCTGATCATCCTGCTGTTTTATAAAAACTCTTTCCAACTTTCTGAGTCTGTCACCCAACACAACAGTTAGTCGGCGCCTTGTAAGAAGACTTCCTGCTCCACAGTTAACGTACTTTCCCTTCGTACCGCTCGTGTTTTCAGTGTTACTTGCTGTTGATTTCCACGTTGTTCGAGTTTAAACGTTTGACCTCAAATGAGCTCAACTTTGATCCCAGGATCTGAAGACGTCTCGGGGTCTGCATGACGAGATGAAGAAGGCAGCGAGTAGCAACGTTAAACAAGTGAGCCCACCGGGAAGCTTCTGGTTTTGTTTTTTTGTTTTTTTTTATGATTCCCAGCTCATTTTTAAAGCCCATGTTTCTGGTGCAGGTCATTGAATGGGTCCTGGAGAAGTCCTCGAAGAAAGGAAGGTGATCGTGGAGGATGAGAAAAGGTGGACGTTTCTCTTGTGTTTGCAGAGGTTTTTACCTCGAAGCGAATCTTCTGTTATATTTGAACAAAGCGTGTTTGATGTTTTAAGCCCTTCTGATTGGTTTTAAATTGTCAGATTAGGTTCGTTTTAATTAATTTAATCCTTTACTTGATTTGATTTGCCTTTACTCTCTAGGAGACTTTTAATGACGACTCACTGTTTTGGTTCTGCGCTTAGCCATGCTGATATACTTTTGTTGCTCCGGAACCTTGAAACGGAAAAGCTGAAACGCACAAAACGACTCAAGACACGCTGCTCCGTCTTCAGTTTCTGAGAGGCTTTATAGGATTAGGTTTTGTCCCTCCGTTTGTTGTAGTTTTAACATTTAAATTTAAACCCTTTCCCACAAGCTCAGACTGTTTTATGGTTTTAATAATTAATCTTTGTAATGTTTTCTTTGCAACACAATAAATGTATCTGATCATATGTGGTATACACTAAGCTCAAGGAGAACATTGTGTGTCGTGTTTAAGAAATGTGCATCATGATGTCACAGTTGACAGCTCGCAGCTCGATCTGGACGGCAGCTGTTATTCAGACAGTGAAAACAACGCTCCAACAGAGCAGCAGATTATGCAGCAGTGATTGTGCCTGATAATCAGAATCGCCCTGTTTCTCTTCGTTTATTAGTCCAGATGCAGCGGGAAGACATTGATCATATTTCTTCACGCCTACAGTGAAATACGACACCTCAAAACCACCGTTTCACCACTGCTGCCATTGCTACGACTGCAGAATCTCAAAATGGTTCATTTGGGATTGTTTGCCTGTTTAATAAAAACAGTTTTTGGCAATCACCAAACTCAAACTACTTCTGACCCAAATGTGCGAAACACTAATGCACTGTTACATTTACAAGCTTTTCAGTTGAAGACAGTTATATTTGTAATCTCTTATTTTCTACAAATTTTAAGATGGTAAACTGGTTGAAAGTTGTAGATGAGGTTTGTACAGTCATGGCAAAGAGAAAATCTACTCTCTTTCACTTTTAGGGTTTTACATTTCAGGACATAATAAAACTGATGATCAGGGTCTAAAATTATTCAAACCTTACCTCACATGTGTAACAAGACAAAGCCGATTCCAGCATGTCATCATTTATGAAACAGAATGGGAAAGCGGTGTGAAACTGAGCTGTTTGTACCTTTTAAAAAGAGTTAATCCCATATTTGCTGTGTAGGTGATTCTAACTGTAAAATCCTCTCAGCAGTGTAAAGGTCGTCCCTAAAGTAAACTGCTGGCAAGCGAGGCTTTGTTTAACATCTCCTGATCCTTCCTGGTCAGCTGATGTGTCAGCTGATGTGTGTCATCACAAGGATTCCCAGTCGAAGGTGGGAGAGAGCAGGTAAATAAAACTGGACAAAGTGTTGAGGATGAAGGAGTCACACTGAGTGTCTGTGTGCAAATAAAGTGCACTATCTGCATGTGCTGGTCTTATCAGAGTAAACCAACAAAAACGGATACTAGAGTTTACTCTGTAACTCGTACGTCCTTGTCAGAAAAGAAAAACAGACTCTGCCTGTGTAGATGATGAGACATCAAATGGTCTCATTTAGGGCTTGGTTCACACAAAGATTACAAAAAAACACCAATGGTTGCAACAAGCATGGTCACTGTGACTTTATAGTTTAGAGCAGTGGTCCCCAACCTTTTTAGCTCCACGGACCGGTTCATCACCATACAGTATTTTCACGGACCGGCCTTTAAAGGTGTGGTGGATAAATACAACAAAATAAAATGATACGACCGGCATGAAAACGGCACAAAAAGTAAATCCAACGTGTCCTTGCAGCTTTGTTGGTTGTGTTATCAACTCTCTCCCCCTGATCAGTGGGAGCCCTGAGCCTGTTTCTCAGTAACGAGACAGTCCCATCCAGGACTTGTTAACTTGTGGGTTTGTTTTTTAGCGGTAACGGATCATGTGACCTAGATAAGCGTTCTGACACACATCAAGAGGGAGTCATAGACGGATGTAGTGGAGAGAATCTGGTCAGTTTTCAAAATAAATGCCGTTCAGACGGAAATACTGTAAGTTAATTATTCTTTCTGTGCGGCCCGGTACCAAATGACCAACGGACCAGTACCGGTCCACGGCCCGGGGTTTGGGGACCTCTGCTTTAGAGTACCACACCAAAATTTAGCTCAATATCTGTAAAATTGACTGAGTTATAGTCATTTTTTTGGGGCTAAGATAAACTAGTTGTGATTACCCTGAATTGGGTTGATTTCAAATGTTAATGAGTTTTAGATATAAATACAATGTTGATGTTTCATTGAAGTCTGTTTACTGGTTCATGAGATTTTTTTATTTTTTTGTGAAAATAAGAGTTATTGCCAAAGTGTTAAGTAAAAAAACTGTGCAGTGTGTCGTGCTTCAGCTATGTGTTTAGGATAATACTCAGCCACTACCACGGCAGATTTTAGCTCAGTATCTGTGAAAGTGACTGAGTTATAGGTGTTTTTGAATTTGCTTAGCTGTGGCCATCTTAAATGGGGTTGACTCCTAAAGTTAATCCGTTGTAGATGCACTATATCCAATTTTCTGATAGTTTCATTAAAATTTGTCCACTGGTGCACGAGATATTTTGCTTTACAGGCGAAGTTGTTATTGCCTCTCGGGGGGGTGATAATGATTTACAAGCATGTTTCTGTATATGAATAAATAGAGCAAAGATTAAATGAGTTTTTTTTTCTGTTTGCTGTAACGTGTGAAATACACATTATTAACAATCGTGGCATGTTCTCATTCCAAGTGCTCCGAGATGAAAGCAAAGAGTGTAAAAGTGAGAAAGGGGCTGGAGAGACTGGAGAACAAAGAGACGGCCTCTTATTTATAGGCTGTTTTATTACAAAAAGCCAAACTGTGTCAGTGTCTTGTAGCTTTTTTTTTTTTTTTTTGGGAGTGATGTTTGTTTCACCAAAGAAAGTGCAACTCCACCACAAACCCTCTTCCTAACAATGAAATCAGCAATAAAAGGAGCTCTGCTGTGGCTTATACATCACATACAGAGTGGTGGATAGTTAGTCACTCAGGACTGAACTGAGACAGCTTTAGTGCCGTCCACATTGTGAGCATGTGCTGTTATCTTGGCCAGAGTTTTACAGTTCATGGGAGGAAATGAATGTATATATATATATATATATATTTTGCCTGAGTAATACAAAGCTCACAGCTTGAGAGACAAAGCTGTTGCAGAGACTGCAGAAGAGCCTCGGATCCCCTGGTATTACCTGTCAGGTGGTCAGAGCGTGCAGAGGCTGCAGCTGGAGTGTCAGCCTTATTTGAACAATGAGCCTCATATGCAGCAAGTTGGGGAAGCGCTGTTAGATTTTTCTCTGTCCTTTTTAAGACTCTGGCTGGTGGTCAGAGGAACCTCAATCCGACACCAGACAGGCGGGAGGAACGGTCTCAGCTGTGCCTCTGGAGACCACAGTTAGGACTGACCGAAGCTGCTGGACTCTCTTAAAGAGTCCTGGTTGTGTTTGTTGGTTTAATGCGACGCTGTGGGTACAAACACCGAGTTCTCAGCTATAAGTCTCAGGAGACGGCAGCGATTCATCACTGGCTGGCAGGTGACATAAATCCAGCCTGTTAATGCAAACAGGCTGGATGGAAGGAGCAGGTGAGTATAAACTAAACAACAATATCTAAAAATCTCATTGTAACAGACACAGTGTTGCAGTAACTATCACCCGCTACCTTTCATGCCAGAGTTTTAAACTGAAATCTGCTGAGAAGGGATGGAGTTGTAGCCATTTTGGTCAAACCTTGTAAAAAATTGAGCAATGTTTACATTGGCTAATGATGATTAGCTGTGGTGGCCATCTTGAATGGGGTTGACTCCATAAGTGAGGGGTGTCAAACTCCAGGCCTCGAGGGCCGGTGTCCTTGAGGTTTTAGGTTTTTCTGCTCCAACACACCTGATTCAAATGGTTTAATTACCTCTTCACCAAATCATCAAGTTCTCCAGGAGCATGGCAACAGGTCATCCATTTAAATCAGGTGTTTTAAAGCAAGAAAATGTCTAAAACATGCAGGAGTGCGGCCCCCGAGGAATGGAGTTTGACACCTATGCCATAAGTTAATAAGTTGTAGATGTACACCCAAGGATTACGTTTGATTAAAATCAGTCCAAAAGTACACAAGATTTTTTGCTAACAGGCACACACTTGGGTATAAACACACTGCAGACTTCACTCAGTGTTTCACCTCATCTATGAAAATCATATTTAGAGTGAGGATGAATCCTGTAAAACCTAAACTGGAGCTGTAATAAGATGAAAGCTGAAAGAAAAAGAAAATCCCCTGAGACGGAGACTGACAGAACGCTGCAACTGTAAGTTTTGGAGGAGAATAATTAGTGTAACGCAGACTACAAAGCCTCTCCCCCAGCTGAAGTGTGTTCTCCGTGTTGTGTTGAGTGGACGGATAATGTGAGCGAGTGCATCAGCGTGTGACTGCCCCCCCTCTACGCAAAAACACACATCACCAAATGTTTTATGAGACTCCATGAAAGCAGGGAGCCATTTAGCTGAAATTACAGTCCTGATTGCTGCGTCCAGTTTGAAGCGGCAACAGTTTGTAACAGTTTGTGCCAAAACTCTCCTCTGATGAGGCAGACGAACCACCATTACCGGCTTCTGTCACATAACTGAAAGACAGTTAAAATCCTCATTACTTGTAAAAGTTTTATTTACACCACACCAGATCGGTCGAGGCCCGGGGTTTATAACGACCTCCACCGTTGCTGCTGACAAACAAGGTGCCGGTGAAAATTGTGCTACTGTTAGTCGAAGACAACGAGGAGGGAAATGAGCCAGGAGACAAAGGGAGAAGAGGGAAGGCAAGAGTGTAGGACTGAGGGTAGCAACTCTAAACGTGGGGACAGTGACAGGCAAAGGTAGAGAGCTGGAGGACATGATGCAGAGGAGGAAGGTAGATGTGTGTGGATGGGCAGCAGGGCTTGAAGCATTGGGGCAGGATTTAAGCTGTTTTACCATGGTGTGGATAAGAAGAGAAATTGAGTAGGGGTGGTTCTGAAGGAGGATCAGAGCAGATCTAAATGGACATGTTGGTGAAGGAAACAGAGGAGATGAAGAGGTGATGCGCAGGTTTGGTGTCAAGGAAAGGAACCAGGAAGGACATGTGGTGGTGGATTTTTCCAAGAGGATGGAAATGGCTGTAGTCAACACCTATTTCCAAAAAGAGGGAGGAACACAGGGTGACCTATAGGAGTGGAGGCAGGAGAACACAGGTAGACTACATTCTGTGTAGAAGAGGTAACCTGAGGGAGATTGTGGACTGTAAGGTTGTGGCAGGAGAGCGTGTGACCAGACAGCATCGGATGGTAGCGTAGGATGACTGCTACTACAGCCACAGTGATTAGAGCGACAGGTAGGAATGTACTTGGTGTGTCGTCTGGACAGAGAAAAGATGGTAAGGAAACCTGGTGGTGGAATAGTGCAGTGCAGGAAGTTATCCAGACAAAGAAGTTAGCCCGGAAGAAATGAGACAGTGAGAGGACTGAAGAGAGTTGACAGGAATATAGGGAGATGCAACGTAGGACAAAGAGGGAGGTAGGAAAGGCAAAACAGAAGGTGTATGATGAGTTGTACAAGAGGCTGGACACTAATGAGGGAGAGAAGGACTTGTATCGACTGGGAAGACAGAGGGACCAGGCTGGAAAGGATGTGCAGCAGGTTAGACGTGTTAAAGATAGAAATGATAATGTTCTAACTAGAGAGGAGAGTGTGATGGAAGATGAAAGCAGTACTTTGAGGAGCTGATGAATGAAGAGAATGAAAGGGAAAGAGGGGTAGAGGTCATAGAAACTGGACCAGGAAGTGGAAAAGATTAGTGAGGATGAAGTTCAGAAAGCTTTGAAGAGGATGAAGAAGGGGGAAGCAGTTGGACCTGATGACACCAGTGGAGGTATGGAAATGTGTAGGAGAGATGGCAGTGAGGTTTTTGACTTGATTATTCAATGGCATGTTTGAGAGTGAGAAAACACCTGAGGAATGGAGGAGAAGTTTTCTGGTGCCAATCTTTAATAACAAGGGTGATATACAGAGTTGCAGCAACTACAGAGGAATTAAGATGATGAGTCACACGATGAAGATCTGGGAGAGAGATGTGGAAGCTACACTCAGACAAGAGGTGACTATTTATGAGCAGCAGGATGGTTTTATGCCAAGAAAGAGCACCACAGATGCCATCTTTGCTTTAGGATGTTGATAGAGACGTACAGACAGGGTCAGAAAGAACTTCATTGTCTTTATGGATTTAGAAAAGGCATACGACAGGGTGCCAAGGGAGGAACTGTGGTGTTGTATGAGGACATCTGGAGTGGCAGAGAAGTATGTTAGACTGGTACAGGACATGTATGAGGACAGCAGGACAGTGGTGAGGTGGTCTGTAGGAGTGACAGATAGCTTCAATATGGGGATGGGACTGCATCAAGGATCGGGTCTGAGCCCCTTCTTGTTTGCTCTGGTGATGGACAGACCAACAGATGAGGTCAGGCAGGAGTTCTGGTGAAATATGATGTTTGCAGATGACATCATGATCTGTGGTGAGAACAGGGAACAGGTGGAAGAGAACCTGGAGAGGTGGAGGTATGCACTTGAAAGACGAGGAATGAAAGTCAGCCGCAGTAAGACAGAGTAGCTGTGTGTGAATGAAAGGGAGGCAGGTGGAACAGTGAGGCTACGAGGAGCAGAGGTCACAAAGGGGCGGGACTTCAAGTACTTAGGATCCACTGTCCAGGAAAATGGGGAGTGTGGTAAAGAGGTGAAGAAGAGAGTCCAGGCAGGATGGAGTGGATAAAGAAAAATTTCAGGAGGGATTTGTGACAAAAGGGTGGCAGCAAAGGTCAAAGGAAAGGTTTTTACAAGGCAGTGGTGAGAGCAGACATGGAGGGAGTTGGAGTGACGACAGAGGACGCAGAAGACAGAGTTAGATGGAGGAGGATGACTCGCTGTGACAAGCCCTGAAAAGGAAACAGACGGAAAATAAAAGACTTATGAAAGTTTTATTTATAAATACAGTACAGTTTTGGCATTTGGTAAATATCACAAAAATCTGCTCTGCTTTTTAGATGAGTTGTTTTTGTGTGACTGTTAGAGACTTGACATGTTAATTTCAGCCATTCAGAGGGAATCTGATTCAAGCTCGTTCAGATCTAAACATAAAAAAATGTATCAGGCGTCTTCATGTTCAACGAGATCTTTCAAAACACAAATTAACACCCTTTTTATCTGTCCCACTGCATTCTACGGAAAGATGAAGTAAAAATGATAACATTAAAGACCCATTATTCCTTGAATGAATGCATATTGTCCTCAGTTCTTAGAGGTTTAAACTAAGATCATCTTATGCTCAGAGATGAGAGTTGTAGCCGTTTTTGTCAAACCTTGAAAATAATGTCATGCACGACCTTATGTGACATCTTGAGATCTTACGCACAAAGTATGGGTGTGAATGACTCTGAGCTACTACCACTTCAAATTTGACCTCAATCTGTAAAACTGACTGTGGTATAGCTACTTTTGCATTGACCAATGATGATTGGCTGTGGCGTTCATCTTGAACTCTGTTGACACCAAACTGATGCTAATCAGTTGTAAATGTCCATCCAATGGTCAATTTTTGGAAAATTTCATTGAAATTTCTCTAGTGGATTATGAGATATTTTGCTAACAGACACATAGGGTAGACTCCAACAGATAACATTAACGTTTTAAGCAAAGATCTGGTGCATTAAGTAGAACTCAAGATATGTGTTTTGAATGACTCTCAGCTGCAGCCACATTAAATTTTAGCACAAAATCTAATCAAATTGAGTAAATTATAGCCTTTTTTGTGGTTTTGAAGTTAACTTTGCTGTGGTGGCCATCTTAAATTAGGTAGACCCCAAAAATGAATCAGTCGTAGGACTACATCCACTGATTGTTTCTTGAAAGCTTCATTAAAACCCGTCTAGTTGCTCAGATGCACGAGCAAAAAAACCACAGCCCACCTTGGCCTTTCGGCAGCGTGTGATGATGATATATTTATTGGAGTGTGTCTCCTGTACGTCGTCACGTGGCTCTTTTCTCACAAACCCCAAACATATTCTGGTCCCCTGCTCTTCAATAAGGAAGCAGACTGGGTGAAACTTGCGCTCGGCTGAACTCATCAAAAGTTCCCCGGCCGTTAAAACCAGACAGGCCGGATCCTGCTCCGAACTTCTGTTGGTTCTGCTTTCATAACAACAAGTGAAATCCAAAGACATGCACAAGAGCACACGCATTTTTTCCCCCCGCCCCGCGTCTCTGTGGGTTCACATAATTGAGGAGTGTGTGTGTGTGTGTGTGTGTGATGGGGTACATTCAGGGGCACTATGGGGACTTGGCAGCGGCTTCCTGAAAACATTCCTTTGTCTCGCACACATCCATCTCTTCATTACCCCACATTTCTTTTATCATCAGCTTCTCAGAAATGGAAACTTTGTATTTTGTTGTGTGTGTTTGTGTGAGAATGAGAGAGGAACAGATGAGGGTGGGGTGGGGGCAGATATACAGTCATGTCTTCCCCCCCTTTTTTTCTGCCCGAGGCACCAAAAGGGTTGTGTGCTGTCAGAGGAAGTGCACAGTTTTGTGTGTACAGGTTTCGTGTGGGCGTTTGTTTCTGAGAGTAACCGAGCTTAACGTGCAGGCCTCTAAAGGAGGGAGGGGACGTCAGCTGACAAACAGCCCTCTGTCTGTCTGTCCGTCCTCCTGAGCATCTCTGTGCACAGTGTGTTCACGCTGCTGGGAAGGTTACTCCTGCTACTCTTTCCCATTAACAGATAATAACAGGGATCGTGTGAAATGAGCCAGGGTGTTTTGTTTCTTTGTTTGTTTGTTTCTTTCTTTCTTTCTGCAGTGTGCTTTTATTTCGTTGTTTGCTGGCAGAAAAAAAAAAGAGAAAAAACACATTTAAAACCCCGATCATAGCTATCTGCTCAGATAATCAATCCGAAAACCCTCAGGAAGTGATAGTTTAGACACAAGGAAAAAAAATAAAAGGTAAAATGAAGCCGAGCAGTCAGCAACAGAACTAACTTCACCTGGGGTGTAAAATGAACGCAGAAAGTTTTTGGCTTCAGCTCAGATTAGTGATGAGGAAATTAACAAAGCAAGTTGTGCTTGGCTTATCTCAAGCTGCCAAGAAAGTGACGGGCTCTTTATTGGACGTTGTTGTAGATTTTATGCATGAGCTGTAAAATAAATCATGACAAAAGGATGCTGTCATTGTTTTAGTGATCCTCAAGTCATGTTTTTTTTTTTTTTTTTTCCTGTGAGCTCAAGGCTTCCGCCGTGCTGGACTTGTGTTGCCAGATGGGAAACGTTGAAGTATCGGACCAGTGGATTAGAATTGTTGCATTTTGAGTGAAGCTTATCGTACACTCCAAATTTGGATTCCAAAGTGGCTCAGAATGATGTCCTTCAATAGCACATTATTATAGACCAGTGGTGTTCAATCCTCGAGGACCACTATCCTGCATGTTTTACTTGTTTCCCTGCTCCAACACACCTGATTCAGTGGTTAAATCACTTCTTCATGTTCTACAGAAGCCTGTTAATCACCCATTGATTCAAATCAGGTGTGTTGGAGCAGAGAAACAAGTAAAACATGCAGGATAGTGGCCCTCGAGGACCAGGGTTGGAGACCACTGGTATAGATGGTGCCTATTATACACTACAACACATTTTTATCTTTAACTAATTGAACAAAATGTTAGAAAAAAAGGTCATCCTGCAGAACAGCCCCTCCACAGGATGGACTACAGGCCTGTCCTGAACAGCTAAATATCAGTCAGGCTGAACTGTAAGACTAAAAAAAACCAAACAAAAGACATGAGAGATGACTCGTAGCATAAACAGGAACAAGCTAGTGTGGTATACAGTATATGCTCATCATTTCCTAATTGTTTTTGGTAATGAAATAATTTAGCCATGCATCAAAGCAGTCAAATTATACATTACGGGATTTTTGGAATTATTGATCATCCGTGTACAAATGGGCAAAATTGTACAGATATTGTACAGATATGACAATGAAGGGGAAACGGTGGGTCAGAGGTTAGAAAGGATGAGCCTGTGATCAGGAGGTCAGATTTGGGTGGCGAAGAAGACACCTTGGATGTAATCTGCAGGTGATAAGAAATGGATAAATGATGTAAATTCACCATAGATTTCCAGCATCTCCTTACAGCTGAACATGCAGCAGATGCGAACAAGTCACCGAAGACTTGAATGTTCAGCGTCGGTAAAATCTTCGTCGTTTCCTTGTGTTGAGCTTCTGCAGACAACTTGTTTTAGTGCATTCTTCACCGACAGCTGTTTCTTTTAAAGATTGAAGAGGCTCTCACTTTCACGTTGAGTTCCTGGGTGCCACTGTTCCTCCTGTTTATATTTAAAAACAAAAAAAAAATGGTTTCTTCCCAAAAACAGAGAAGCCAGTTTGTCGGTCTAGTTTCCTTCAGTGTGATCGCTGAAATAATTGATTAAAGGATGTTGCTTTCATCTTTTCAACGCGCTTGATCAAGAGCACAACTTTTCTACAGCTATACTTTTTCCCCATGGATTTCAAAAAATAAAAGAACAAAAACATTCTTGCTCAACTTTCATCTACAGCGGTACTAGGATGTTAGTTATGGAAACAAAATTAATTTAATGAAGCCGTGCGGCTGATATTAAGAACAGGGCAACGAGCTCTGACACATTATGCTCAGTGAAAAGGTTTCTTCAGTTTGAATGCAGCACAGAGATGGGTCACATTTTGGTGTCTTGTTCTTCGGCACACGTTAACCGATCACTTGTTAAAAGTGCCAACTGTGAAAACGGGGACAAGAGTATCACTGACATCTGCATTTAGCATGCGGACAGATTTTCTGGGGCTGTTTGTGCTCGGGACTGAGTCCGCAGAGTAAATTTGTACTCGCATAGCTTCGTCTGGATGGAGTTTCGCACTTCATCTCCACCTGATCCATTTGTGTTTGTTCCCGGCTGCTCACAGCAGATGTAAAAAAGCGGCATTCACAGAGACGGGTGACTTTCATTATGCTGACGCCCTTCATCGTTTGATTCACTGTGGATGGCGGGAGGCCTGTTCCAAGGTGAAGGTCTCCGCTTCAGATAAGTTATTCTGTTTTCTTAGAGACATTTTAGACGGAGCTGGAGAACAAAACGAACCCGCTGTAAGTGTTACAAGTCTGGATTACATCATGCTTCGTGTGCGACCCTGACAGACCTGAGTTTAGAGAAAAGGAGTTTAATTATAGGGCTGTAATGGTACACGTATTCACATTGTGACTGTTTGCCGTAGATGTTTTGATGGGTATATGAACTAGACGACAAATACGTCAGTCATAGGGGATCACCCCTCCTATAAATTAGCAAGGGCATATTTTAACTGTATTTTATTAAACAGCCACAAGCAGAGGAAAATACTGGACTATCTAGGGGTAGGCAATCCTGGTCCTCGAGGACCACCATCCTGCATGTTTTCCTTGTTTCCCTGCTCCAACACACCTGATTCAGTGGTTAAATCACCTCTTCTTGTTCTGCAGAAGCCTGTTAATCAGCCATTGATTCAAATCAGGTGTGTTGGAGCAGAGAAACAAGTAAAACATGCAGGATGGTGGCCCTCCGGGACCAGGGTTGCCCGCCCTACACAAAGCACATCTGGTTCAGAATAACATTCAGTAACTTGAAGACCTCCCTGTTAAATTCGAAGCTCTGTGGACAGAGGTATGGCAAGCAGTTGTATCATTTACTCGGTGCTTCGAGAAGTACTGTGGCGTCCATTTTTATATTAATTCGACATCCCTGATAGCAAGGATCGTTTTCTACTCCAGCACTCAGCCCACTGAGAAGCATCATATTTAGTTTATATTTTCACATGGGGAGGGGGGTCAGGTCTGTGTTTTTTTATTTTGCATCAAGTCCAGGTCAATTTAACTGAAGCAAGGACTCCTTATTTTTCGTTTTATTTGACTTTTTAGTAATATTTTCAATGAAAATGTTCTGAGCTTGATCAAACGTTCTGTTTGACACGTGGCCTGTGGTTTGTTTACAATTCAGACTGGATGACAAAGACAGTAAACTATGACTTTTATTTTATAGAGAAGTTACCAACTGACTGATCTTGTACCAAACCTGCCACAATAGACCCTCCCCACTAATAAGGGTGGTTTGTTTTTCTGTCTCTGCTGCTTTGCTTCTGGGAGAATTATTGTCTTTTTGTCTTGTAGTACAGCGGTATCTAGTCCTGGTCCTGGAGGGCCACTATGCTGGCTGCATGTTTTAGTTGTTTCCCTGCTCTGCAGCAGGTCTTCCAAGTTCTGCAGAAGCCTGTTAATCACTCACTCCTTCATATCAGATGTATAACAGCAGGGAAACACCTAAAACATGCAGGTTAGTGGCCCTTCCAGGACCAGGATTGGACACCCCTGAATGTTGTAGGACAAGCTAACTGTTTTGTTCTTGTCTTGAATAGATTAAGTGGAATGCCGCCACCTCGAAACAACTACCTTCTTTAAAAAATATTCATAACACTTCACACAAACTATTTTTAAACCTTTACATAATCGTCAGTTTTGCAATACATGATTATTTACTGTCATGGTTGCAGTTAGCAGGCAGCTGTGGGCTCGTATGATCCAACAGCTTTAATAACTAACTTAATATGAAAACAAAAAAGTCAAACTAACTTACTGAGGAACGGGAACCAAGCAGGCACGAATGATGACAGTGAATGTAACAAGAAGCCATTGAGAAACTAACACACGGCACACACACTGGGAGAGGTGACGACAGGTGAGTTAACGAGCGGATGAGCTACAGGTGTGTGTGTGTGTGTGGCAGCGAATACGACACAAAAACCTACTCGCCTGACTGAACTGGTAACAGAAAAACAAGGGACTAAGGAAAGAAAAAAAAAAAACAGGCTAAATAAATTATAACCTGAACACATCACAGAAATGACCAGAACTGTGACAATTTACATAGAAATCTATGATTACTTGCAAGCTTAAATAGATATTTCTATCCCTTCTGGTGCAACCTGAGGGACTTTTGGCAAGATTATTCTAAAATTCTGATAGTGTAAAAGTTTACAAAATCTAGTTTAAATAAACTGCTGTGAAGGTTTTGTGTTTGGAGATGACAACAATCCACTTTGAACTGATCTGTTAGCAAACAGGTGGTTTGAAAAGCTGTCTGCAATAGGTAACATATTGTTTATAACTTTAATAAGTCACACACACACACACACACACACACACTCCTTTTTATAATTCTCTAAAATGTAGAAGTTCAATATTGGCTAATGTAGCATTCTGTCACACTGGTACTGTATGTCTTTTTGACAGAATTGTTTTATAAGCCTGAAAAACAATTAAAAAACAGGTTCTTGTTTGGTTACCTATTAGCCTGGCCTGGAAGAGGACTTCTGCTCTTTTCTCCACACTCTGTGCCACTGATAACCATTTAACAGAACACTTTATACAAAAAAAGACCAGACTATCCCTTTAAAAAGAAACTTTTCTTCAACAAAATGTAGTTAAAAAATAAATCTGCTTTCAGCTGTTGGATAAGTTGGAACTCATGAACTCACCTGCCCCCTTTTTATCTCCTACATAAGCACAGAAAACTTGATTCTGACTCACACACACACGATTGCAATACAATTTTATGCAAACACACACACACACACACACAAACACAGCCCGGAACCAGTGAGGACCCGCAGCAGTCGAGGAATGCAACGAGAGAAGCTGTTCATTCAGAGCCACTTCACTGTCCCTCCACCCACAAACAAACAACTTCAGCCGAATGGATTTGCATGTGTGAGAGGGATCCACCGCATGAACACAGCTCCAGACAACTCACACACACACACAGAGTTTATGACTGATTGCTTATCGACCCGTCTCTCTTCTGGTTCCTTTTTCATCAGAAAAAAAACAGACTGTCTTGGTCAATACGAGCCTGTTTTTTTTTTTTTCCCCCATCATCCCTCAACAGGACTGAAAAAGCCCATTTGCGTGCATCTTTAGTTTAGTTTAGTTTATCTTAGCTCATATTTCGATTGTCTTAGCCTAATTGTTGTTTAGTTCAGCTTTAGCTTTGTCATGATTTTATTTAGATTATTTTAGCTACTTTTTTGAGTGTTTTAGCTCATGTTTAGATATGTTTAGTTTCAGGATTTCATTTAGATTATCCTATATTTCATTTAGATTATACACGATTAATCTATATTTGATTATTTCTATGATTTTTGCTGTATTTGATTATGCGCCTGATTGTTGTTTTGACTCTGTTGTTGTTTCGGTGTTGTAAAGTACTTTGGATCGCCTTGCTGCTGAAAAGTGCTATATAAATAAATGTCACTTCACTTCACTTCTTCAGGTCATTAGTCTGTGTGACTCCGTGGGAAAACTGTCCTGGGAAGAAAACAAAAAAAAACAAGCTACTTTGTGTTTTCTCTTTCACATAATGCAACAGTTACTATCTGCAGACATTTAGTGTCTGACATGATTCAATAACACAATAAATACCAGGAGGTGGGAAAATATGCCCGTGGGGAATGTCAAGTTGTAAACAATTTCGAGAGTTACAGCCGTGTCGAGGTCCAAACTCCTTCCACTCATTACCATTAATGTATCCATCCATCTGTTTGTGCGAGTGCGGTGCAGAGACAGAGAGAGAGAGAGAGAGAGAGTGGATACCAGCTCATTACCTTGGAGGGAAGTAAACAATGTCAAGAGTTACGGTTGTGTTAAGTGCTGCCTACAACTCAACAGCGCCATGAATTCTTCCCGCTGAGGCGCCCACTAAAACGCTTCCCAAATCCAGCTGAACTGTCACTAACGGCCCATAAATTAGCACATCTCCCCGTTTCAGGTGCTCCCAAAGCAGAATGCCGCTCATTTTGGCGAATGTGCATGCCGTTAGAAAGCAGTTAAACATCATTTTAATTCGGAAAGTGGGGCCTTTTTGTTTTTTTTTTCCATTTTCCATCCATTTCGATCAAATCAACATTCGGGGTCAGCGCCGCTTGCAAATTTAAGGCCTAGCGTAGTCTGAAGGCATGCACGTCGCCCGCCGCCTGTCATGGCAGAGCTCTAAACTGAGATCCTCTTGTGATGAGAAAGGAGGCTGTCGTAGCTGTTTTTAGGGAAAAACCTATAAATACTGTTATGCATGTTACGCAACATTGAGTTGTCACACTATGTGGTAATGCTTAGAGCAGGGGTGTCCAATCCAAACTTTAATCTGTTACAGATGTACATGCAGGGATTACTTTTAGAAAGTTTCATTGATGTCTGTTCGTGGTTTGATATGATATTTTGCTAACAGACAGACAGAGTAAACTCCAAGAGGTAATGTAAAGTTTCAAACAAAGCTCTCAAGTGATCAGTTAGCGCTCAACGTATGTGTTGAGGATGACTCTCAGCTACTACCACACCAGAGTTTATCTCAAAATCTGTAAAACCGACCGACTAACCCTAACCATTTTTGTGTGTTTAATTTGATTAGCTGCGGCATCCATCTTGAATCAGATTGACTCTGAATGTTAATTAGCTGTAGGCGTACATCCGTTGGTTATGTTCTGAGAGTTTCATTAAAATTTGTCCAGAGGTTCATGAGAGATTTTGCCAACACACACACAGACTACGTACATTATTGCCCACCTTCTGGCAGTTGGCAACAATAAATAAGACAAAACAGATGGTTTGTATTTGCTGTTGATGAGAAATGAATAAATCACAGACAACAGAAAAAACAACAACAATTCATCCCATCACTGTTAAATACATGATTTATATGTGCAACATTTGAATTAAAAACTAGACTTTATCAATCATAGCGACAGTACAGTAGCTGCCGAAGGCATCGAGAGTTCTCTACGTATCCAAGTAGCCTTTGCTCGGAGACCTTTTCTCTACGTGACGTTATCAGTAAGTGCTGGATTCTTCAGTGTTACAACTATCTTTAGGCATCGACAAATCGTACATTTCGTCTACAGCGGTGTAGGATTACAATGCAGGAATCATCGTTTACAGTGTGCGCGAAGGGTAGCGTCTCGGTGCGAGCGCAAAATCCGTCCGAACGTCTTTGCACAATCATCAGACATAACCACCACAGAAGTAGGGTTTTTTTTGTTTTACATTCTGTCGTAAACTTTCTTCCGTTTACTGACGGTACAAGTGGAAAAACCTGGCAGGTAGCCACGTCAGAGACAGAGGAGGCTACAGATGTGATCCGCTTCCATGACGTTCAGACGATTAACGAGCCGCACAGCTGCTGCGGGACGAGCAGGGAGACCGAAGGCTACTTCGATGTAACGACGGTAGCTGATGGGATCTCATTGATACCATTTGATGGAGGTTCTGTCTCATTATCAACACTGGCGATTAACAGAACCACTCACCGCAGGGGGGGGGTTAACTCGATTCATATGACAGACTGGCGTTCGTCAATTCAGACAGAGGATTCGAGTTGATCGGCGAAGACGGAAGTGTTGATTTCAGTCAGGAGCAGTTTACCGAAAGGAGGAAACGGTTTGCCCTGCTTCTGTCCCGAACTTCTCCGGCTCATCAGCTAACACGTCCTGTCTCATTAAAAGCAGAAACCCAAAAGGTCGAGCTGTGGTTAAACGGGGGCTGAGGTGAGCAGATGTCTGAAATCAAACTTAGAACACGTTTGGTTTGAAAAACAGTCTCATTAAAAATGGTTTCTACGAAATAAAGAACAGCAGCAGTTGCGTAGGGTATAAACTGTAATCATTAATGTATAAGTTGTGGAATAAAATATAGTATTTTCTTCTCCCTACTGGTGTCCGTGTCTCTACAGACAGAGGCACAGCTAAACATCTCCACTTTGGTTTCGTCCGTCTGAGGGACGTTGTTTCAGGGACTTTCAGTTCGTTCAGACGCTGCTAACTACAAGACCAGTTCCCCAAAAAGTTGGGACTTCGTGTAAAACGAGAACTTTTTCAGAATAAGGGTTAGAAGTGAAAGTTGTAGGGGCATTTTCGTGTTTTTGGAGTGGATTTCTCTGTGTTGACAGTCCGTCTCTCTCAAACTCGAGCTGTATTTTTCTGCTAATGCGGCGGAGGCCTGCGGAGTCGGAGACGCATCTTTCTGGGTTCCTCGCTGTTTTCTCTTGAGCGCCGCTCAGTCTGAACTCGGGGGGTAAACTCACTGAGGAGTCCGCTCCTGGGAATATTGATAACTGTTTTCCCCGTTCCTGAGTGATTTGGCTCTTTGCAGAATGATGACCCGTCTCAGATTGCTGGGCTGCAACGTTTGCTTTTTTCTTTTTTTTTAAGCTCACTGCTGTTTTTATTCATTTTTGTTCTCTCTTTATGACACTTTATACCAAACACCTGAACACTCCAGACCAGCAAAGGCGTCTGTTTGCAGAGGGGCTCAGATTAATTAGGCGTATTTGATTAGAACTCCTTATTCGTACAATAGCAGGTAATTTGGTGGTGGTGGTGGTGGTGGGGGTTTGTTTTTTGCGCACACTACCTGCATATTCTTAGTTTTTATTAAATAAATTGTGACACAGTATGATCGTGCTGTTGTTGTTATTAATCAGAGATTTTCTTAGTCTGATTTAAAGACCCTTTCTTTAGATCTTGATAAGGAAATGCTTAAGATTTAAAAGAATTTGCACTTTTTAATGTGACTGCAATTCAAATGTGTCATCCAATAAGAAAGTCATAAAGAATATTTGTCTAAAAAACATCTTATATTTCCTTTCGATTATATGGGTAAATGCCTGTAACCTTCATGTGTGGTTCTCCACTCAGACATTATAATGCCTCCAAAACCCAGTCGGGCCTTCATCAGCAACCTGTTAACAGAATACTGTCCCATTTGAAATCTGAATGAGCCGTCACATTGTGGGGAAAATGTGCCTCCCGGTCGGGATGATGAATGCTGACACCGCTAACGAGACATCTCGGGGGACTCTTAATAAAGACTAATGCGCAAAGTTTGTCCGCGGAGCATCAAGTGTTTGAGGAAGACAAACGACGAGCGGGATTCAAAATGCCCGTTCAGAGCTAATGGGGAATAAATTGTATAATTGGTAAATGGAAAGCAGGTTTGCTTTAACGCTTTGATTGGATTAAAAGGGAATTCATCTGAACCCTGCTAGACGTGGCCACTCCTTCCCATCCTGGACGTGACAGTAATGCCCAATCTTCTCCTAGATATCGTCCTCAGCTTCTTCAATTGTCCTATTTTTTGTTGTTGTTTTTAAGCTGTGGTCCTTCAGTCGACTTTAAATTCCCCGCAGCCCTTACATGGAGGGAGAGGGGGGGTCAAAAGTCCGACCGGTCGCAGACGCTTCACCAAACGTACGCACCCCCAAAGAGCTCAATCTCCAGATGAAAACTACATTCTTTCAGCTCGGCGGGGGGTGTGGCGGTGGGGGGGGTGTTCCAGCTGAAGGAGTCTGAGGTGGGGAACTGCGTGTGGGGCTGCAGATAAATGAGGAAACAAAGTGAATTCGTTTTCAAAAGGGTGTCCCTTTTCCGTGAGCCGATCAGGCCACCAGACCCAGACGGGCGACCTTGGCGGACAGGAAGGAGTGGAGGATGAAGACAATGGGCTTCGGACACGAGTGCAGGTCCAGTTGCTGCAGGGAGAGGCAAAAGACACGGGACTTAACAAAACAAGAAACACACCTGACATGAAAACAAAACAAAAAAATGTCTCAATATTCTGACAAAATAAAAGGGACAAAAGACTTTGGAAGACTTATTTTTTGCACAAAAACAGTATCCATAATCTAACTTTCTTTGTGTTTTTCATTTCACAGAAAGCGTTTTGTTTTGTTTGTTGCTGAATAGCGTGACTGCATAAAATTTCTTTTCTTCTTCTTTTCCCCTGAAAGATGGTCTCAGCTCTGCTTTGTCCAATTCAGGTGACCCTTTCTCCCCAGTTCAGTCTAAAACAAAATAAATACTCAGAGCGTGTAGCGCGGATTAGGTGGATCCAGAGTCTTAGTTGGAGCTGAGCGCTGACAAAACACCTCACAGTATGGGCCAACGAAGGGCTACTTTCACCAGCACCGTGACTCAAAGCGTTCAGGGAGCTTTAACTTAAAAAATAAATAAATTTACGCTTGAACAACTCTTTAACTGACCAGTTTACAATGTCCGAGTCCTGCCAACTCGATACGAGTGAAACATCATCCTGACTGAGCCCCAAGTCTCCGCCGGTCATAATGTTTCCTGTAAGTGTGCCTCAGCGTGGACTCATAAAAATCTGACGCGCTCAGTTCCTGCCAACCTGACAATATGAGGCCTGAATAAAAATAATTAAAAAATTAAAAAAAAGGAAGAAGATCCAGCCGACTTCCAAACTTTGAGTGGATGAGCCTTTGAGGGTGTTTCTAACGCCCCGTCTGAACTGAAACTGTGCTTGGATTTAGAAATACTTCAGACACAAACATCTGTTGTGCTCCAAACAGCCAAGAGACGGGTTTGAATAAATGCTCAGAAGTCTTTGCTGATTCGCCTTCAGGATAAAGCAGAGCAGTCAAAGCTGACTGCTTCTGTCTGAGAGAGAGCATGAACATGCGTGTTACACTTTGACTTTAAAACACCTCAGCTTTCAGCTTATAAATACAATATGCTTAGAAAGTCCACATTTGAGTGTTTATAGTTACTTTTATGAACGATGAAACAGGAAGGTTTTTGCTGAAGAAACCGCAAATATAAATTAATTACCGTATTTTCTGCACTATAGGGCGCACTGGATTATAAGACGCACTGTCAATGAATGCTTCATTTTTGATCTTTTGTTGTATATAAAGTGCATCGTTGTGCACCTCCCAATTTTTGTAACTTCGCGTGCCCCGCGCTCCATTCAAAATGGAGGATTTCGGTGCTCTAACGGAGCTGGTTCGCCTGTATCAGCATTTATATGATCGCCTCTATGAGAGATCACAAAGATAATCAAACAAAACTCACAGAAGGATACTGCACCGATGTAAGCGTAAAGTATAAACGCCTCCACCGTTCGCTCAGGTCCACAGAGCCCTGAGCGACTATAACTGAGCCTTAATGCTGCGAGCGGTGCAGCTTTGTAGTTTACCAAAGTCGTACTAAAACATGACGACTTCTTACATATATAAGGCGCTCCAGATTATAAGGCGCACTGTCGTTTTTTGAGAAAACTGAACGCTTTTAAGTGCGTCTTGCAGTCCGGAAAATACGGTAGCTCAAATTTGTTAATTTTTATGTCAGTAAATAAAAAAAAAAGGACGAGACTTACAAAGTAAAACTTTGTACACCTGCAGCTCTTGATTACTTTGTTCCCCCTGCACAATGAGCCGGCTGGAACAGATTAAAAGTCTCACAGCCAGCGACAGGCCGCGTTCAAAGCAAAGCCGCACTATGAAATGCCCTCACCTGGTAAGAACCTGTTAGAAAAGTTTATTTCGTTCCGTAGGTGTTATTTTCTAATGAAGTGCTGTAATTTACTTTCTGCTGCACCACCTTTCCTTTCCTTTCCTTTCCTTTTCTTCTTTTTCCTCCTGTCACGAACACTTTGTGCCGCAGTTTGTTTCGTGGTTCGTTTCCCCAGACGGTCCACCCAGAACCCCTTCGGAGACAAAATGAGCTTTTTCAGCTTGCTGCGAGCTGTACGTGACCACGGCGAGGCTGGGCTTTAAATGGAACAGAGTCCTTTTTTCTCCAGGAGGAACTGAAACCCCCCCCAAAAAAAAAAAAAAAAAAATGTACACACACACAGTTCCAAAGCCAAAAATAAGACTTGAAATACTTACTGATTTACTGAGAGCTGTGTCCAAATGACGAATTATGGAACAATGGAAAGCTTTCTGTTTATTTTCTTGACTGTTTCTCGAGAACATGAGGAAAACTAAGTAACTGATCTGTAATTAAATGTTCAGATTCATAGTTTATCCTTAGCTTTCTGCTCATACCAATCATCATATTGAGCTCCTGTTGCTTCCAGTCCAAAGAAATAAATCCTTCAAAAGGACAACTGACAACATTTTTTTGACTTTTGGTGCTGGTGTCAAAATATCTGACACCGCAGGACAGATATTTATTGGCAGGTTTTCTGTTCCATCGGGCCAGCTATTATTTAAATGCAAATATCTTTTGAGGAGCTAATGAAAAATAAAACCCGCCGTCAGACAATGGCTCATTGTTTCTGAGATTATCTTCTGGCAAAGGTGTTTCAGATCTTTTAATCTGCGCACAGTTGTTTATGTAAATGCTACTAAATCGTGCTTTACCAGGCCGAAGCAGAACTAGTGAAGTTGCCAACAAAACTTAAACCAGGAAGATTTCTGCACTAAAACTTTTAATCCCAGGCTCCTAAATCAGTATAGTCATAAGAATATATTTGTTTTTACGGATTAGACAGAGCTGTTTGTACCCGCCCGCCCCCCTTTTTTATGAATAAAAACTATGAAGAAATGAGCAACTAACACAGAATAAATTATCACATGAAACCTAAGAATTGTTGGACTGAAAAAAAGCAAAACAAAACAATAGGTTTTGTTAGAATTGATAAAGAAATAAAATAAAATTGGACAAGAAATGCTCTGACCAGAGCTCAGATTTTTTTTCTTCTCTGCTTATGATGAAGAAAAACGCAAACAATTTAATGCTTGTAGTGAATGTTGCATTTGGAAATATTTTGTTGGTTTTAAAACCGGAGCTTTCTTCTGATACAGATTCTGGACGATCATTATGTTGTCAAACTTACTTAGTTTACAGCACGAAGGTTTGCAAAATTTGGAAAATTTGAAGCGAGACCTTCGAGAAAAAACTAAAATTTTCATTTTTTCCCCCCATAACTTTCACTGTTCGAGACCTGCATCTGACTGAGCATACAGCTGTATCTCTACTGGACTGTAGGGTTATCTACTGTAATATTTTATTAATAGGTTTTTACTTTTTATTTGTCAAAACGTAAAGCCTGAACACTTACAATCTCCCCTTCCTTGCCTCCAAAGTCGAGCAGAAGCAGGCGCACTCCGTCGTCCGAAGACATCTTTAGTTTCTCAAAAGGGTAGGAGAGGAGCACTTGGGGCTTGACGGAAGAGCTAACTACTCTTTCTTCACCGCCCTCCTCATCGGCTACTTTCGGGTCGGCCAGCACGGAGAAGCCCCTCTCGTAGTGGATCACCAGCCGGCACTCCTGACTGCGGAACAAGCAACCTGGAAGACAGAGACAAGTAACAAAGACAGGGTTCCCTCATGAGCAAATCTTGTTTTTAAAGTGTATCGACCTTGTTTGTAACGAGCGGACGGTAGAAACACGAATTAAAGGAGTGACGCTTCTTCCGAGTGCCACGCAGCCCGTATCTGTTTACTTAACTTACACACGAAACGCTGCAGCATTTCAGCAACACCCACTGCTCCGCTACTGGAGAGCTCGCTGAAAGACGAGAGTTTCCGCGGTTTCTCGAATTCACAACACTTCTCATCACTTCTTTTCCAGCTCCCGTCGCAGCAGGTGTCTGCCTGAAAGCAGAGTGTGGCCTACTATCTACAGCAACTTTTCCAATTAAAGCACAGCCTCTATCGGCTCCGGCGCATCCCCCACAGAGTAATCTAAATACATTTAGTCTTATTTGTCAAACAGTAGATTTTTCTTTTTTTGTCTTTTTGAAACGGACTACCCTCACTCTCGTCAGCAGACATGAAGGCCCCATACTGAAAACTTTATTTACAGCAGAGAGTCAACTCTTGTCTCAATGACATGCGATCTCCTAAACTGAGTTTGTTTGACAAAAGAGGCGACAAGCAAGAAAAATGATCCATCTATTGTTGGCTAAGATATTGTGCATGTGCAGCAAAGGGAGTGGATGTGTTTGTATATGAGCGTGAAAGTGTTTACTCATATCATGTGTGTATTATTACATTCAACAGCTTGATCCAGGTTGTTCAGTCCTCTGTATACTGGACCACACTGCACATAAACCTTATGAACTGCTGTGTATGTAGTAATCCTTTCAGCTATTAAAGCAGCAATGCAGGCTTTTACAGAGGGATTCTGTAGAAAGATTAACAAATATCTTATCTGCTGTTGAGAGGAACTTGAATGACCTGAGCTTTAATAAATGGTTTAATTCCGACAGGAATTAAACTATCCTAACGGTGGTCCTAAAACAACTCCAATCTCAAATATGTAAGTTTATGCAAATGTTGTTTTATTAACCTTTACATTGCAGACAATCCAGGCATTTTCTTTACCCGCTTCTCGTTTCCGGGTCACGGGCAGCTGGCGCCTATCTCCAGCCGTCACTGTGCGAGACGTGGTGGGGACACCCTGGACAGGTCTCCGGTCCATCAAAGGGACACACAGAGACAAACAACCGTTCACACTCTCACTCACACCTAGAGACAATTTAGAGTTACCGATTAATCTAAAGTTTCATTTCACATAACAGTTATTTACACAGATAGCTGTCATTATTTATTATCTACACTAGCAGCCAACTGTAGCACTTCCAGAGCAGCCAGGGGAACTTCCTGATGAAACATTATAATGCTTCAGCTAGATTAACCATGTGACACAGAACTGACAACGACTGAACGCTTTATAAAGTAGTCTCCGCATTAGCAGGTATGAAATTTTTAAGATTGCAGTTTTAAAAGCAGGCAAAACATTTTTGTCTTGGGTGTGTTTGGACTAGCCTTTAGCTCGTCATTTTGTTCATTATGAATCAATGTTTTCCAAGCTGAACCATTTAATAGCTACAGCATGTACAACTAGTAGGATAATAATTGGTCATAACCTTCCACAGAATCTCACTTCCTGTTCATTTAAAGGCTGTCGGCAGGTCAAAATGTATGAACAGTAATCCTCCAACAATACACTACTGTAAAAAAAAAAAAAAAAAAAAAAATCAGTTTCCACTTTTGTTCACATCTAATTTGGAGAGGAGCATCATCAAGCTAGGATATGCAAACATGTTTTTGATTACCAGGAAGTTTAAAGTAGGAGTACGTACACGCTCTTATTCACAATTACAATCACTGCTAATAAACTGATTGTCCCAAACAGCAGCAGCAGCAGTCGTCCAGTGGAAACATTAAACCAATCAGCATGTTACCATAGGAAATCCCAGCACAACATTAAACAGCCACAACAAAATCAGAGACCAAACTGAAGTGGTAAAACAACAACAAACACAACAAAAACATCACTGCTGGTTTATGTTAAATAATATCAAGTTTTTGTTGGTTAAAATATGTGTTTTCATAAGTTTGAATCTTCAAAAGTTTGAGTTGGTGCAGAACCTTTGCTCAACTAATCCTGAACTATTCCAAATCAGGTTTTTTTTCCCCAATTCCCCAGTAACACAGTGATGTTTAGAAAAGCATACATTATCATAAAGGCTCCTACTGCATGTCAAATTCTTTGGTATTCTTATTTAAGCAAACATTCAAGTACATACTTTGGGATTTTTTATGGTGGTGGTGTGTGTGTGTGTGTGTGTGTGTGGGGGGGGTCTTCAGGAGGGATGAACTCAACAAGCTCAATCTTGCTAATGCTTGCATAATTTCCTAAAAAGCAAATCTACACCCGAGGCCTGAATGCACAACTACATCTAAATACATCTCAAACTGAGACGTAAGGGAAGTCTCATAACGAGTAACACAATTCTAACGAATTGTGGAGCCAGACAACTGCGCCCGTAATGACATAAATGGAGCCGTGAGCGGAGGAAAAGAGTGCCGGTCTTCGCTGCGTTCGGGAGTGAAAATTAGACCTGAAACTGTACTCTTCTACCTGGGAACTTTGTTCTGTGGGGAACCCTTGGTTTCCCGCTACGAATATCTCCTCACAGCACAGAAAGGGGCTTTTCAGGCTGCAACAAAGCCCCTTTATGTCTGATTCTGAGAGGAAGAAACACAGGGATGAAAGGATCAGAGAGTGATAACACCAAGTGACTGAATAAATCAGGGACGGACGAGGACAGTCGGGGAAGAGGGTTTCTGCAAAAAGTTTAAACGCTAAAAGCTTCTGTCCCCGTTGTGAGACAAAAACGATACCTAACGCCATTTTCCTTCAAATCTGGAGTCATTAGGAGCAGAGAAAGCACTTTAGTATCTATGGCTGCTCACAACTTCAAGTGTCACAGCAGGTTAATAGATTAATTTCCCACAAACTGCTGAGGTAATTGGCTTTTTAAATTGCTGCAAGTTATAAAACTGTTTACCTGTTCACTAACACTTAATCATCCTCAAATGCACTATGAAAAAAAATATATATCACAGCTGTCACTGACAACAACAGCGACGACAAGATCCAGAATTAAAAAGCTTTAAAACAACTAATCAGATGCCAGCAACAACAAAAAGAAAAAAAAGTAAAAGGTCCAATCATTGCAAGCAGTTCATAAACTTCAAACACTGCTGAGGTAAGATGAAACCTTTTTGGTACCTTCTTGTATGAAGATTGTACTTCCTGTGAACGACTCGTGTTCTCGTGCCATTCCTCCCACGTGTCGGTACTTTTTCCGTGATTGTTACATGTTGTGTAAAAAAAAAAACTAAGGTGACTGCTGCTCCTGTTATAAACAGCATCTCGGCTTTCTTGACGTCATAATTTGCACGAGTCGGGCGACAGTATAATCTGAGTGTCAGGATCCACCGCGGGCCCATAAGGGCACCTTAAAAGATAAAATAAAATCTTTCAACCCACAGTAACAGAACATAACAAATAATGTAAATGACCTAATTACTTAGCTTGCTGTGTATTCTTTTGTTCTGTGACTTTTAACTATTTAAACAATTCAAATGGAATTTAAATTTTTTTTTGAAGACTCATTCAGTTTTTTTACTTATTTGCAATTATGGTCCATAACTAGTCCAAGCACACAACACTACATTCAGTCATTCACCCATTCATCCTTACATTCACACACTGATGGCGGTGAGCTACATCGTAGCCACAGCTGCCCTGGGGCAGACTGACAGAAGTGAGGCGGCCATCACACCGGAAAGAAAATTAGAAATACAATCCAGAAGGCCTTCTACCCATCTGTAGGTTTTATTTTATGCAGTTAAAATAAGATGCTCCTGTTTCCACGGAGGGTGGATGTGGCTGCGGGAAGCGTCAATTTTTCTGATTTATTTATCAGACCGGAATGTTTTTAACGAGAAATAACCTCAGCGAGTTGGAGAAAAAAGACGACAACTTTGTGCACAAAGAAGTGACAAAATCAATATTAAGCAACATATATACTTTTATTTTTCCCTTTTTTAAACAGAAAAATGTAATTTGGAAAATTTGTGTGGTTTGTGATTCAGGAAACCGATGTTTGCTACTCTTATATTTATGCTCGGGTCAGGTCAGGTTCATGTTATTCCTGATGTTGATATCATTTCCAAATAAATGCAGATTTTATATCATATCTGTTCTCTCTCTTTTTTATGGGGTGTCAATATATTATGGCAGCTTTGACACACTTTTCTGTTTGTCTTTTTTTTTTTTTTCTTTGCCAGAAACGTTAAAATATCCAGAGTTCACAAAAGGTACTGAACGCTGCTTTGGTTTTTACTGTGAGCACCTCCAAAATGGCAGCCCATTCAGGAATTTAGGAGTTAGATGACGTAAATTAAAACACTATAGTTAGTTAAACATATATTCATTTCTTTTTAAGAAGGACACATTGGGTTAATAGAATGTAACCAAGCTAAAAGAAACAGAGGGAAGATTTGTTGTAGACATGAGAAGGATTTAAAGCCTTTTCCTAGGCATTATCCTGCTAACTGCTGAAAATATCAATATGACATCTGAAGTCTTTAAGTCACCTTGGATATATCAAGCGATATGACAGAAGGCCAAGTTCTGGTGAAATTTGATTTCAGAGCTGAACAAATTACTTTCTCCTTTAAAATCTCCCAAGAATTGCACACCGCTGGCTGAGTGACTGGGAGTTAATCTACCTTCAGAAGAAATCTCCATTGTAAGCTTTGACAGGGACTAACACATTAAGAGTTTAGACTTATACAAAGATAAGAAGCCGACAAGGTCAGTGTAATGACTCCTCAAGTGACAACTGCTTAAAAATGTGTGAATGCACTTTGTATGCAATATCAGACTCCTTCTCAGGAAACTGTAAATTACTTTCCTCTTTCCACTCCGTGAAACTGAGCAAATCAGTGCCTATATTACAGTTTCAAAGGTAATAAAATCCATTTCAGAAAGATACTTAATAATGAGCGAGAAAAAGGCCATTACGGAAATAACACCAGGTAGGGCCAAACTTTTCCCATGACTCATTAGCTTCCTTTACAAACCCAAATCAAGATGGTCGCCAAAGCCAACTGACCTTCAGAAACACTATGGCTGTAATTTAGCCAATTTTACAGACACAGAGCTACAATCTGGTGTGGTGGTAGCTGAGCATCGTCCCCAACACATGTCACAGGTGGCAGCCATTTTAAGGGACTAACTTGTGGAAACCTGGTTGGGAACGCTTCACCTTCACCTTCCATATCAGCAATCTGTCAATAAATGTTTAAAAAAATCGATTAGTTCTTAAACTCTTATCTTCAGCCACGTCTTATGATTACCTTGATTAACATCCTACAGAAGTTAAAGCCAAGCTTGTGCAGAAATTAAGAGTTCTGAGGCTTGAAAACAACCTGGAATGGCCAGGAGTAGAGTACAATATATGTCACTACCTAATTGATGTTAGATATATTTATGCTTAAATAAAAAATAAATTTATAGAAGCATTTGGAGACTGGCTACTTATTATAATAAAACTGTAAGAACTGGTTCAAAAACACAGCAGAACTGTAGCCTGGCTAAACGTGGCCCTGTTGGCTTTAATATGTTCAGAAAAAGGCCAACACAGATTAGCTGACTCATCCCAGCAATAAAATGCCCATTCAGCCCTGTGTACAGTGCTAGTCGAACAGTTTTTGAATTCAGAAAATATTTTCCTGATCAGTCATCACTCTATTCTGAGGACAAAGCCTGATGCAGCTTTAGTCCTGCTTTTAGTCCTTTAATCCTGCAAGTATTTGTCCTTCTCTTTCCTCCTCATTAGCTGCTTTGGACAGATGAAAATGTGTAGACAACCTCGTGTAACGGCATTATCACATGACCACGAGACACGACTGTTGACAGCTCTGCTGTTTTAACTACTGATGCCACTACTTTTGTTTCAGGTAAGTAGCATATTTACCAGCTTTCTGGAGCAATTAGAATAATATTCCTTTTTGGAATTTATATTTTCTGTCAAACCATAAAAAAAAAAAAAAACATCCTAAAAAGTTTTAAACCGAGTCAAACTTTGGAGACATTAACAAAACAAGGGGGACATTTTTCCTTGGATCAGTGGTGGCAGACAAACTTTTAGGAAATTTAACAAGAGTTTAGTGATAAATGATAGAGAAACTAAACTGGCACCATGCTGGAATCATGCTGCCTCACAGATAGATGAATCTGGGGTAACCCTTAATTTGCCACATAGAAAGGAGAAAGGGACTCGGGGGAGAAAAAACATTTCCCAGGACATTTTGTGCTTTGAGAAGGAGGGAGGCCACAAGGGAGGGGTGGGGGTATTATACCGGAATTCCCTAAACGACCAATACTCAGTGCCAAACAGCACACACTAACACTCATACCATTCCTTTCTATAAATAGCAAGCGCTTTGTTCACGTCTTCTGTATGGCTGTCAAATTAGATCACAAACCCTCTTCTATCTCAGAGGACGTGGGAGTCTGTACATTGCACGTAAACATAATGCTTTATGCTGTGGATTTAGGTTTTCTTGACCTAAGGCTGTGTTTACCACTGCAGCCTCTTAAATCTCCCTCGATGTATTTTGTCAGTTCGTGCCTGAACACGTCAGAGGAAGAACTGCACAATCCAGCAAAGTGACCTGGAACAGCTCACTTTGCTCCCGCAGCCCCAGTTCTGAAAAACCTGGGACGTTGAGTAAAATTTAAACAAAAACAGAATGCAATAAGTTTCAAACCTCCTAATTCCAAAATTTATTCACAATGGAACATAGTAAACATCTTAAGTGTTTAAAGATATTGCCCTTGTTTTGGGAAGGAAAAAAAAAAAGTAAATGTGAATTTGATGGCAGCAACACATCTAAAAACCATATGGGACAGGGGCAACAAAAGTCTGTACAAGTAAGTGGTACAAATAAGAAACAGCTGGAGGAGCAATTTGCAACTAACTAGGTTAGTTGGCAACAGGTCAGTAAGAAGTTCTGGTTTTAAAAAGAGCATTTTAAAGAGGCCGAATCTCTCAGAAGTAAAGATGGGCAGAGGTTCTCAAGTCTGCAAAAAAAAGGCTACAATTAGGGAAATATTTTCAGAATAAAGCTCCTCAACAAAAACTTGGTAACACTCTGATTATTCCATCCTCTACAGTTCATAATATTATCGAACATTTTCAAGAATTTGGAGAAATAAATGAGCAGCTTACACATCTGGAAAGGTACCATCAGTGTAGAAAAGTACAGAAATCAGTCAAGAATAGAACAACACTCCTCTCCAAAGACTCCAGCAACTGGTCTCCTTAGTTCTTAGTTTCCTAGTTGTTGAAAAAAAAAAAAAAGAGGCAGTGGTTCACAGCAGTAAACAAGAGCTGGGACACAAGTCTGTCCCAACTTTTTTTGTTTTTTTGCTGGCATCAAATTCAAAATTACCTTATTTCTTTCCTAAAAAACTTAAAATTTCTGATAAGTTTATTATGTTGCACTGTGAAAAAAATATGGGTTTAATAGATTTGCATTGCACCGTTTTTATTTACGTTTTATACAACATCACAACTTCTTCAGATTTGGGTGATATACGCTCGCCCGGTTTCAGTGTAGTCTGAATGATTGTTTCTGTGTTGTTTTAAACAATCCTATAAAAGATGTCTGTTTTACTCAGTTTGAACATTAAATGACTCGAGGCTCACTTGTTGTGACTTCTTTGATCATCTCAGCTGATGCATGACATCCGTTGACTACGTGTCTGGTCCATATGGACAGGTCCTTGGTGGTCTCAGCCCGGAAAAGGTGAGTTTCGATGCCGAGGCGCGTGCCGGTGCGAGTGGCAAAGAACAGCTCCGTGCCGGAGCAGGGGGATCCCCGGTCGGGGCCAGAGTGGACCAGACTGCATGAAGGCATTCACATTTACAGCATCATTGAGACAAGCAGGAGACATTCATTAACATTACACTTAAATAACTCATTTTTATGTACAGTTTAATCAAATCCTGAATTGTTTCAATACAAGAAATAGCCTAATTTCAATCCTAACAACTCACTTATGCAGTAAGCATAATGCTTCTCTCTATGAAGTGAGTATTTAGGGGACTCACCGTGTTGCTAAAAGCGGAAAGGTGTGCGCGGGGCTGTGCCAGGCCTCCCTGCATCGCGGCAAGCTATCGTACAGCAACAAGTCTTTCTCTGTCACCACCACCAGCACCGGCTTCCAACACTGTTTCTCACTCTCCGTCTGAGACACAAAACAGATAAACAATGAGACGGGAAACAGATGCTCCCATCCACCAATCTGCTGGCTAATGAAGGCTTGTGTCATCCAAAATGAAAGCAGGAGAAACAAACAAGAAAACTGTTAGTTCAGTTCAGGTCAGTTACTTTCTTAATGGATTATTTCCCTGGATTGAGAAAGGCAAAAACAAATTGCCACAGCCCCAAAGTCTGATGTAACACTCAGAAGTCTGCTTTTCTCCTCCTCGTTCCCTCTTTTTTTAATGTTTGTGTCACTGCTAATTAAAATGCTACACTAATCAGGTGATTTATCAGCCCGTGACTTTTAGCACCAGATATTTGTGGAAGTTTAGTGCATGCGTTTGACGGGTAATTTTTTAGTCAATAAATTTCAATTATGTACTCTCACTGACAGAAAATAAAGTTAGGCCCTCAGAAGGAATGGTTCCATTTGGCTGTAATTTGGGTCCACATTCAGACCTGCAATGGGCATGTACATAATTTGATTTGCAAAAGAGCTGAATGGGCACCAAAGGGTATAAGTGTTGGCTTAACGAGTGGAGTGGCAGTGTTATCAGGCAATTGCCAGAGCATCCAACAGTCAGTGAAACGGTGAGTAAAGGTCACCAGACAAGGAATGCCTTCTAGACACATCAGACGGCAGTACAAAAGGTTGACAGTTTTGAGTTTGAAACAATAAATCTTGCTTCTGAATTACAGCAGACAGCGATCCTGTGTGGCAGCACCGAGGAGTGAGGACTAATCCTCACTGCCAAGGTTGTGGAAACACACCTGTGTTACTCCTGACACTGTAGTGTGAGGCGCCATAGGGTCTGAACTGAGGTCACCTCTAGTAGTGATTAATGGGGATCATGATGACACAGTTACTTCCTGTGTCTACACGTCTTACCTCTCCTGAGGCAGTACTCTGGTATAGCCTGTCCTTAAAGGCCACACCCATCCACACACAGACTGCCTACATCCTAAAGCCAGCCAAGGTCACCAAATCTTTCCCCAATCGAACGTGTGTGGAACCAGCTCAGATGTTGATGCCAACCCAGCATCAATTTGACGAACCTCAAAGGACACTTACAATAACTGGAGGTTGACTTGCCGCAAGGAAAGAATAAATGACTCCATTTTGCACCAAATCGCCGCTTGTATCCAGGCTCGAGGGGATTCCATACATTAATGGCATGGGACCATCTCCAACTGAGTTATCCATTTAATCTGATGTAATCATTGCGATCCAGCCACATGACCTTTCAGCACTTGAAGATTCATTTCAATTCTATCACTTTGTCATTTTGTTTTTTATTTTTGTCCCTGAGTGGATTATATCCAAATTCACAGCAGAAGTCCTCTTTTATCATTTGCAACTCAAAACTGGAGTACAGTCTTACCAAGCACAAAAACACTTGATACGTGCTAGACAAGTGAATAATTATAACAGAACAAATAATTACTCAGATTTGAAAGAAATGTCAAGACATTAACTGAACAATTCCTCCTGGCAGGTCATCCATTTTGAAGTTGATTACTTTCCTGCTGCACAATGTGAAGTGCATGCTTCTTTTTTTTTTTTTACTTTTCACAAACACTTAAATCAGGGAGAGGACTGATGTGTGTGTGTATGTTTAGAGTGTAAAATATGCGTTTGTTCCACTTCAGAAAGTGGTAAGATTCACCACTGTGTATGCAACAGGGAATGAGCTATAAATGATTGTAGCTGGTATTCAGACACAGGTACACTTATGCATCTGCTTTACTGTGCCCCCTCACTCACTCAGCTGCACACTTACACACACACACACAGAGGCCCATTTCATGTGTGTTTTATGTGACAATGCTCCAGAAGTATTCTCATTATGAGAGCTTATCTGCAGCCGAGCCGTGGAATCCTGAGCTGCCCTTTGAAGTTCCGCCTCAACCAATCAAACTCCTAGATTCAGAGGGTCGAGGGTCATCTTTTTAACATAACGAGTATATGTTGCTAAGTAACAGCATTGTACTGCATTTTGAGGATCAAATATTGGCAAATTCATGAGGACTAAATTAGATAGCTATAGCTGTGTGTGTGTGTGTGTTTGCCCAGGTGTTTTATCGTATATGAAAGAGTGAAGCGTTTGCCGTGTCTGGGCTTGCTTGTGTGAAATTCCCTGATAGGTTTGGCATGCGTGTTTACAGCCGTTGAGGATGACGCCAAATATGCATGAAACCATAGGTGCATGTGCACGTACACAAGCACGGGTTGGTTTCTATGTTTATCAAATATTTAAACATCTTCTGTCTCCTTTTTCTACACTCCCTTCAGCCCACACAGTTAACCGAAGCCCTCCTGAGATAGAAACAGGCAAGAAACTGATGAACTGGTAAATTTCATCAATTTGACTGGCGACAATCGGTGGCTTCAACAAACTGTCTTCGTGTGTGGATGTTTTGAAAAGTTTGGGCAACGTGATGTGCCTGTAGCTCAGTCAAAGGCATCTAAGCTTGTATGCACAGACAGACAACACACACTATTTCACAGGAGGAAATTAACTCTAGAGACCATTAAAGTCACCAAAATGAGCGTTAAGCCTAAAATATTGTTGCTGTCAGGCAGAACCACATCTCCAAAACCCCAATTTTTCAAGAAAAGAAAAAAAAAAAAAAAAGAAAAAAAAATATATATATATATATATATATATATATATATATATATATATATCTTTGTGTTTGAAAGACAAACTCTGAACATGACATCTCACAATCTTACATGAGGTTTCGCTTGACGCTATTTTCAAGGTTCAACCAAACCTTGACATTTCTCAACATAAGATGACTAGTTTCTCTGGCATGGATGGCTGTGGGTGATACAAGAATCAATACATCTATAAAATAAAGAAAAAAAGCTGTATTTATGCAAACGCATAAAAAAGGAATGCAGCTCTTTTATAGCATCCCGCTTGATACAAGGAGTTTCATTCATAAAACAACAGAGAGAGGTGAAAGGTGATCAATAAAAGGTGATTTAAGCAGAAACATAAAAACGATGCAAAACTGAAATACGAGGTTTCCGCCCGACAGCGGTGAAATCCAATCAAGCCTAAAAGTTATTCACATACAAACAAAATCAATATGCTGCACAGGTAATTCCAAGGACACGAAACCTAAGTCTGAAAATATGCAGATTTTATAATATAACCATATGTTTGCTGCTGTGGACACACAAAAAGGAGCCCACTCAGAATGGGAGAAAGCAGCAGACCTCAGTTACACACACACACACACGCACAATTGTGTTTCCATCATTTTAACGACCATTGGATTCATTCCCTGATGACTCCGACAACCTGTCCAACCCATTCTCGACCTAAACTTATAATCCCAGCAACTCTAAATCGAGCCTTTATCAATAAATTCACCGATTTACGAGGACTGAATGTGTTCCTGAAACGAGAACGAGTCCAAACGGTTTCTCCACTGCACACCCAAACAAACACACTCCTACCTTCCCTGCCAGCCATCCCAGGTGTCGAATCTCTTTGCTGCCAGCAACCCCTGTCCTGGATGTGTTCTGGATGACCTCCGCCAGCGCCCGCTGTGGTGGGGCGATACATTTTTAAGGCTGGGTGGTGATTTGAATATGCATAAACACTTTAAAACAAACAAAAAGAAGCTAGATAGAGGCCAGTGACGTGTCTAACAGCACACCGAGGATGAGAGCTTCCTGTAAAAAGCGAGTCACGTTAAAGAAGACAGACCTGCGCCAGCGTGGAAGTGACGGAGTGCATGGAGGAGAACCAGGACAAGGCAGATGGTTGGTCCGGGCACCGGAGCACGATGGTGTGCCTGGCGTCGGGACTGTGCAGCTCCAGTTGTCTGGAGGAAGAGATAGGAAAAGTTAGAAAAGCTGTAACCTCTGAGGAGTTTCAGAACAAAAAAATTTAAAAAAGTCTTATTTCAATGCCAAAAATATTTTGCTACTCTAATCAGGAGGCACCAATTTGGTTTCAAATCACAGCTTCAGAAACCAAATGCTCCCCGAATACATTTCAGCTTTAACAGATGCTCCACTTGTCCCTTCCACTTCATAACAAGCACTCAGTCAAATCAACAATAAAAGGGCCTTGAAATTTTAGCTAATTTATGTAAAGCGAAAAAAATTGAAAATGCGCCGCTCGTGCATTCTGTGTGGGCCTGATAATACAATGCTTTATTTCCCCCAGTAAATTTCCATAAATAATCTGCCTATATCATACGGGAGCGTTTCTGGACGTGAGAGAGGAAATAAAGCATACGTTTCTCCATCTCTCTGAATGTTGCTTTGATTGTGTGCCGACCAAATATGAATTTTAAAGAGGCGCACGTGGCTGCCGACAACGCAGCGAACTGTTGTTTACGCTGCAGCGTGAGCTACTCCAGTCTGCAACAAAAACAGGAAGAAAAGGTGAGCTGCAGGATATGAAAGGAGGAGAAAAAAAATATATTAATTTTTCTTGAGTCTGAGAGTTTCAAGGCGAGAGATGGTAGTTGTGCGCTTCATGACGACATTTATCCAAAGCCGAAAAATGACAACTGTTTATATTAAAAAGGTACAAAATCTAAAAAGACACAAAGTTATATAAACAAAATTGATATTACCTAATACAGTTGCAGCCTTTATTTATGTACATTTAGTAATTTACTGTCTAATCAAAAGGTGAACACAGGAGCATTTTCAAAAGGGGGCCAGATGGGGGCCACTATTAATTTTTGGGGTGGCCCACCAAAAACAAAAGCCATGACACAATTCAGTTTTAATATGCTGTTGTCATATATATGCTATTAAATAAATATTGCAATGCAAAAGTTAGAAAATCACTATCTGATATGGGCCTAGTTCGGTTTTATTTTTACTTTACAGCGGATAAAACCATGACTGAGGTAACTGATATTTATCCTCACTCTTAGGTTCCTATTCAGAAGTGAAACTAACACTCCTTGTAAGAATGCGTGCTGGCCGCCGCCTTGCACGACAAACTTTTAAACGAAGATCTCGCAAGATCTGTGGCTGATATGAGATGCGGTCGGCTCTCAGCGACAACCACACCAAATTCCTGCTTGAGCTCTGAAGTTGACAAGAGTTACAGAAGCAGATCAATTTGTTTTGTACCGTCTCATGAAAGAAAGATCTATGCAGATCACCGAAATAACCTGAAACTGACAAAAGTACTAATAAGAAAACATTTACTGAAAATCAACTAATGAAGATTAGACGAGGCTGGGCACCGCCTGCCCTGGTCCCCCCTGTGTTGGCGCCCCTGGCTGAATGTGTTTAAGTTTGGGGGGGGGGTGTTAATACTGTTTTGAGCTGCTGTCTGTTTCAGCCAGGACACTTTTATAAATACATTTTAAATCTCAAAAAGTTTTGTTTCCTGATTAAGTAAATATCTCAATAAGTAGATTACGTACATACAAATTTTAGTTAGCTGTATAAATGAGGAAATGGTGGAAATCCATTCTTGATCCAAAACCAATGAAACGACTGGGCTTAGCAGAACTTTATTGTCCAGTTGCTCCTTTTTTGTTAAAGCAGCAACACATCGAGACCCCGGGTGGCTTAAGCTTCACAAACATGCTTTCTTTTTGGTTTTACCACACACACACACACCTTATTTTATCGCACCACTGGAAGCAGGAAAGTACATTTATGCTAGATTGGCTCCAGGTGCTACTTCAGGTTAAATTTTAGAGCTTGTTTCTGGAAAAGGCAAGTTGATGAAGAACAGGCCAGGAGAGAGCAGGGGATGCGGAGGAGGAAGGGATCCAGTCCCAGATGTGTGTTTGGCAGAGGAAGTCTTTTTTAAATAAACCACCTCTTCCAAACACACATCTTGTTTTAGCAACAACTTTACAGCCCCACCCCACCCACCCCATCTTCTGACTAAGCTGTAGTAATTTGGACGACCGCTCCATGCCACGGACGTGCAGAACATCAAGGATAAGTGTGTAAGAACAGAACATCATGTTTCAGATGAATAAATGTTCCCGCAAGATAGTTCCCCTCAAAGGATTATCACCATATTCTGCAAATCATGTCATGCATGCCATGGCTGTTATACAAACGGTAACTGAGTCATTCTGAGTGCACAACAATAAAATGTCCATTTTGAAACAACGTCACATTGTCGGAGTGTACAGAGGAGGTTTCGTTACTCAAACTGATTTTCTGCAGTAAGAATAGAGAGTGTTCTTAGGTTTGTGACGCTTTTTTTTAAATCAGCAATATTGAAATACATGAAATGAAAGTAGCATTCTTCTAAGAAGTGTGTACTGCCCGTCGCCTCGCATGCAAAGTTTTACACAACAGGTTTTCACACTAGCGCTCAGGCTGTGTGCTGTGGTGAACTCTCCAAAACTGAGCTCCGTATCGGTCAAACTGACTGACTTCAGCAAACACAAAAACTGGTTATAATTCAATTAGCTGTGGCGTCAGCTGTATTTGCATATCCAGCATTAACTTTGAAGGTTCCAATTTAAACCATCCACCGGTTTGTGAGATATTTTGCTGACAGACAGACAAGGCTGACTCCAGCAGTTCATGCAAAAATTTTACGCAAAGATCTCAGCATTCTGTTAGCACTTATAGCAGCGATTTGGTCTCTTTAGCGGCATTATTTATGCTTGTAATTAACACAATCTTTCTCTAAATGGGTTCTCAAGATAATGATGTATGAGGGTGAGCGTGACGCCACATTAACACACATAAGGAGCATAAATCAAGTCCAGTTTAAAGGAGTTTATTAGTCTTTATTCCAAAGTAAACCCCTTCCTTTCACTTCTCCAGCATTGTCTTTTCATCAGCTCTTTTCATCGCCGCATGTGTTCGTATCCCTCTCTTCTGCATTTCCTCTCAGGCTTAAACGCGGTTTAAACAACATCTGGCGAAACGGAGAGAAATCCCTCCGAGGGATGCAACACAGCAGCCAGACTGGGGAAGAAGATGAGCCAGATTATTCTGTCACTTAACGTAAAGCCCCCTAAACAATTTCATCCCTGAAATCCAAATAGGAAAAACCAGAGAGCGAGCTGCACACACGGGCTCAGTCTGCAATCTTTAACTTTCTCTTATCGTCTGGGGACGAACAGAGTTTTGAGAAACATCCAACTTTCTGGTAGAAATGAGCACCTTCTAATGGAATAAGCACAGCAAATAACGGTTCTACGTGGGTAACTTTCAGATTAAATGAGCAGTTATTGTCCAAGGGGAATTTGTCCTGGCTGTGAGGAGAAAGGAAAGAAATGATTTTTTAAAAAAAGGCTTGTTAAATGTGTCCAAAGTCTGTATCTGTGTGTGTGAAAATATAACTATAAAGCACTAGTATAACTAAAATATAACTATAAAGCACACTATAAAGCTTTATGAATCTACAAAACACGGTGTTATCTGCGTACAGCAAGACCTCTCAGCATCTGTCGATGAGTTACTGACCTCAACTTCTTGTATAACTCACCAATAAAACCAAACTTATGAGGGACAAAGTCAATGTTCAACCCTGGAATGCTCTTCAGTGGTTTAACACTTCCATCATAATTTAACTGGAAGTCACCGTTTTATTCAGAGTGGAATGTAACACGTATCCAGCTCACAAAAATGCTGCCCTGTAGGGTCAAGACCACCGGCCTCGGCAGGGCCGGATTTAGGAGGATGGGGGCCCCTGGGCTTGAGTCAACATGGGGGCCCCCTATATATATATATATATATATATATATATATATATATATA
>NC_051445.1:16938103-16954990 GCF_001649575.2 Kryptolebias marmoratus
GCCGCCGGTGTTAGCAAAGCTAACGGTTTGAGGAGTGGGGGGTAATGATGGTTCTGCTCCATCTCCTCTAACAGGTTTAAAAAAGCCTGTCAGCTTAGGCATTTTGTGCATTGCCTCTTTGTCGCGATACTCTTTTTCTTTTCTCTTCCTTCTTTTCTGCGCTCCACTGTCATATTTTCTGTTGTCCGCCATTGTAAAAAAAACATTCACTAACGCTCCTCCCCTATGCTAAGATGTGTCAAAAGTGGACCAATAATAAGCAAGCATTCAAGATGGACGTTTCAAAATCATCTTAGTCATTGGTTAAATTCTGACACTATCCATTCACAAAAACAAAACATCCTTGGGGCCCCCGAAGCACCGGGGCCCCGGGCTGCAGCCCCTGTAAGCCCGTGCTAAAATCCGGCGCAGGGCCTCGGGGTCCCTAAAGCCACAGACTGCCCGAAAATATCAGAAGCACGTTGACCGCCAAAGCCAAGAATGTAGACGGATTGTAACGTATTCCAACAAATCTCCAAAGAAATTAACCCCGATGAAGGAAGATTAATGATGGGAGACAGAGTCTGCTCTGTATGGGAATGTTTTCAATCAAATCATATTTAATTTAAAAAGTTGTAAAAGATTTGGTACATACGTAACTCCTGTTAATGTCCTATTAGAGGACAGATCCAAAATATTAAATACTGTATATAAACAGGTTTCTGTTGTTGTTGTTTGTGGTGGAATCGTATGGCAGCGTAATGGAAAACAATGCAAAATGTCATGTCTGGAGCCAGTTTTTCATTTATCCTTAATTTTCTGAAACATTTCAGCCAAAACCTTTGAACCCTTAGACAATTACTCGTATAATTGCACGACTATAAGCAAACTTCTCAGCAAGGCAAAACAAAACAGAAAAAGGTTATTTTTTTCTTTAAGGTTTTCTTTTAATGATTCTGAAAAATCAAGGCCGCTCGAGATAATTACCACTTTCAGTTTGTATCTCTGATCCGAGCCTTTAATTTTTAAAGCTTGCTCAAAGCAGCCTTGCATTTCACCTTATTACTGAATTTACTACAAAAGTTGTTTTTTTTCTCCTCACATGATGTTCTGAAGAACCTGCTTACATTTCGGTGCAGGACTTTTCCCATGATAAGCAGAGAAGAGCAGGAAGTGATAAAGACTACAGAAGGGGAAATGATTGCATTTTCTTTGATTCAATTCAGCATTCACACTGATTACAAAATGCCAATTAGTCAAAGTTATCGACCTAAGGAAGCCAGCAGATCGGGTTGAATCTTTGCAGTCTTCCGTCCTCTCTGCTTTTACAACATGGAGAGAATTTCATTGATATCATTACTAAATATATCCATTTGCCAAACCCACAGGTCAGCAGAAATAAGAAGTATGACAGCAGCAGAAACATTCGCTCTCATCAGCTCACAGCAAACGCTCTGGAAGATTTGCAGCTATATTTGCACATTGTCTCACCTGCTAATAACCCTCCAGAGATTTTACTGGAAGGCTGGGTAAAAAAGAAAGAGAAAAATTATGAATCTCAGCTGAAAGTTTAGAGGACATGCTGCAGAGTCATGGACTCATGGTGTCAGGAACACCCTCAGCCAGTATCTTACAACGGCTGCGACCGCTGGCGACCAGAATGGTGTTCGCAAGAGTTTCCAAAATGTCTGGAAACTTCTGATGTGAGATCCGGGCTTATTCGGAAAACAGAACAGAACGCCCAGGCCTAACCACGCAGACGATAAATAATTTAAAAACTGGTCGTAATCTTCTTATCTTCAATTTAGAAGTGAACTGATTGAATCCTAAAGGTGGGGACAGATGAGAAGTTGGGTACGAAGTGACCAAAGGCAGACAGCCGTACAACACAGGCTCGGTCATCTGTCAGTTCTGCAGGAACACAGCATGCCCGCTGGGAAACATGCTCGGCAGTCATAACTTCGTTGCAGGAATGTCGGCAAACACTCACGTGACGTGCTGTACATGCGAACATACATACCGGAGACGTGTCCCAAGTACTAATTCAGTAACTGCAACGGAAAATTTACACATTTTCGCAATTTTGAATCTCCAACAGCCTCGGCCCAGCAAGATGCAGCTTTAGGACATTTTAGGACTGCAGAGTTCATGTGAAAATGGCAAATGTGGCGTCAGCGGAAATTTTTTTTTTTTTTTTTAAATTAACTCTTCAAATTGAGAGATATTGTTTCAACCAAAACTTCAAGCTTAAACAACTTCGTCCAAAACTTATCCTTACCAACCTGAAGAGAGATTTTCTTTTACTTTTAGAGAAATATCTCAGGAAACGTCAGTAAATAATTCCTGAATGAACATCTACAACCAGTTCACATTTGGGGTCAAGTCTGTCCAAGATGGCAGCCGCAGCTAAGCAAACTTAGGAAACACAAAAATGGTTACAACCCAGATTTTAAGTCGAAAACTGGCATAATAGGCAGCATTCTTTCAAGAAATTTTAGGCCTTTAATTTGCCATTTTATTTCTTAAGTGTTTTCCTTAATTGCTTAGAGCATGAAAACACAGTTTTGTTAACTTTAAAGTCACTGACTGAGCTTCATTCAAAGAGAAATGGGGAGATAAGGGAACTGATAAAGATCTTCAGAACTGTAGTGAGAAAAAACAAAAATTAAAACAATCAAAAACTAAAAAAAAAAAAGACACTCAACCTTTTTTAGGAAGACAGATGATGGAGAACAATAAGGAGGGACAGCAATCTGTCATAAGGAGGAGGAAACCAGATGTGAACGAAAAGATAAAAACAAACAAAAAGGAAACGAGACAAAAGAGGAGAAAGTAGTGAACATAAAACAGCAAACGCCGCTGTAAAAAAGAAACAGTCGGGAGGAGAACGGTGCTCAGAACACATAAACTGTGTTGGAAAGAGGAAAAAGTGATAGTAAATCACCGCTGTGTACCCCAATGCTGTTTGACCGAGCCAGTCAAATTACCAAGCCATTAGCTTAATGACACCTCCTAACACGCCACCCCCACCGAGAACTGTCTGAGTGCTGCTTCAAATGTCGGTCTTAAAGGAAAATGGGCTTCAAAAGTCTGACAAAATACACTTTTTAGTAAATCGCTTTAAGATAACGGATAATGATTGCTGACCTCGGGGCAGAAATTAAAGAGCAAAGAGCTGGCAAGCCACAGCAAAGATTGTCAACTCAGATTAGATTTGCGCGATAAGACGTCCTCGCGCCGACTCGCTGCGGATCAGATATCACGTTCGTGTTGGACTTCTTGTCTTATCGTGGAAGAGAATAATAAATCTCACAATGACGGGATTCCTTTTGGTCGACTGACATTCAAGAGCTACAATTTCCCTTTTCCACAACATACAGCTGCTGCGCAGTACATTTCAGTTTTATTTGTAGGTCGTATCATCTTGCACATTTTTCATTTAATTCTCAGGTTTCGTGAAATAAGAGAAATTACATTTTCTGTGAAAACACAGTGTGAATGCTGAGGGCGGAAAACTTTGCTGGACTTTGTAGATGAAGCTGAAACTGACTTTTTAAAGATGATGGGGACCAAAAAGTAAGATCAGAAACACAATAACTAATATTAGTCGCTGAAAGCTAAGACTGGCAAAACACAGGCTTATAGTTAAAATTAGCAAATCTAAACGCTAAAACCAGCAAGAGGGTAGCTCAAAATGAAGCGAGTATGCTGAATAAGATTTTTTTTAAAAAGCACAAAGTTATTCCAAGACATGGAGAGTCTTCTGTTCATTTTTAAGAGAAGAAGAAAGTTGAATAAAAGTGAAATATTTCAAATAGTGTTAAAGCTGTAAAACCCCAAAGGTCGCAGCCGCGATGTCCTGAATGAGCCGAATGTTTTGATATATGAATACCTAAAATAGCTGAAAGCTTGCTGAAGTAGTTACAGTCCAAAACACGGATGGACTAGACCAATGATTCCCAAAGTTGGGATCGGGACCCCAATGTGGGCCACCCAACACCAAGTAGGGGTCCTTAGATAATCTCCAGATATCAACCTACAATTTAAAACCTAGTTTTTTATGATATATTTGCACCATAATTGTGACATAGAAACACATGTCACATATAATGAAAATACAAGTCATAAATGGATTTTTTTAAAATAGCATAATGGATGTTAGGACTGTTTGTGTAGTCATTATGCTCTTATTTAATAGGCTCATTACCTTTTTTGTATATTTTAAACGACCAACAGATGGGGTCACACACCTTTGTCATTATTATTTTATGGGTCGAAAGCTGAAAAGTTTGGGAACCACTAGACTAGACTATAAACAGAACAACAATAGCGGGAATGCTGACTCAGCGTTCTAATCAGGACCGTTTCTGTGCATCTCCATAATTTCAACTCGAGACATCCACTTGTTCCTACACCAACGAACCCTTTTAAAAGACTGACACTAAGACTCTTGGAAATCCTGTCTGGTTTTCAGAAACCTCAAGCGTTTCTGGTTCTTATCGTCTCCGCAGAGAGATGCGGCCCGTGTGGGCTGCAGCGGGCGCCTCACCTACCTGTTCTCGGGGTCGGGTTTGGTCATGGCTCGCGTTGCGTAGCACATCTTCAGCGGTATGCACCTCCGGTCGCTGCTCAGGGACAGGGAGGGCAGGGTGGGGGAGCCCGGCGAGTCGGACGAGAAGGAGGAGGCGACAGTGGGGCTGCTGGGACGGGGAGACTCGGGGGGCGGGGTCTCCCAGCCGATCTCCGACACGGGGGAGCCCTTTTTGACGTATGGCGTGGCCTCACGCATGTATTTCACTGCAGAGGGAAAAGATGACAAAAAAGGTTTTCAGTCTGAAATGTGCAACAGTTCCAAAAAAGAAATGGGGAAAATCAACAAGAAATGAAACTTGTTTTGAAAGTTCACGTCTATAATCACTGGTGACATTTGGGCAAAATTTAAAGAGTTTAAAAAGTATAAGAAACAATCTAATCCAATAAATACAATATGATACGAATCGATGCGATACAACTTACTTCATTCCCCTTTGGGGGAAATTTGTTTTGGACTTTACAATATGCTAATAGCTGCCATCAGAAAGCAAAAATCCACAACTAGATTAAAGGCCGAGCATTTCTTGAAGGACTGCGTATCGCCCGCTGCCTTTCATGCCAGAGATTTAGACTAAAGTCATCTTATGTGTGAGTTTTAGCCTTTCTGTGCGTGATTGTGCGAGACCTCCTGATACTGTGTACGGCCTGTTAGCCCTTGGAGTGTTTGTTAGGGATGACTTTCACCTACAACCACACCAAGTTTTAGCCCAATATCAATGAAACAGGTTGAGTTATATTAGCTAAGAGCAATTAGCCGGGGTAGCCATCTTGAACTGCATTGACTCCAAATGATAATGAGTTCCAGATGAACATCCATTGATTACGTTGAGAGTTTCATTAAAATCCAGTGCTTCGTGACATGTTTTTCTAACACACACACATTTTTGGCAGCAGCTAATATTAACACTATTAAAGCACCTTAAAATGAGCAAAGCACTCAAAGCAATAAAACACCAACTAGTTTTTATAGTTTTTAAATGTGGGTTTGCTTAATTGTCAAAAACAAAACTGAATCTATATTATCAACATTATGAAAATGCATTTAAATGCTGTTAAGATCGAAAAAAGTCAGATGTGTTTAGGCGGCAGGGGTTTTGTTTTAACCTTATCGAACACAGAGATTATAAAGCAGCTTGTCAAGTTTAAGAGGAAGGATGTGGGGAAACCGCAGATGTTCAAGTTCCCAGTTTAAACCGATGCTGATAAATCACTATACAGCTGAGGTGTTTGACTTTCAGTTATGAGGTAGTGACAAAAAGTTGGTTATCAGGAGCCGCTTTTTTTTTTTTTTACATTAATGATGCCTAAACACTGGTGCAAAGTCCCAGGAGTGTGTGTGTGTTTATATAAAAACTTGGCACCATGTAATTCCCTTCTGTAGCAGCAATAGTTAGGAGCTCGGATCTGTTGAATATCTGTGTCATTCTGTTGTATTTATTGGAACAGCTGCAGGTGACGGCGCTTGGCGTTGCGTTACCATAACCTGACTCCACGTTTCCTGCCTGCCTCTCCTCCTTCATCAAAAGTAATCCCTAAAAATACAGACCACTTTGTAAGTTATAATTAAAAAGTATGCAAATAAAAATGGAGCGTGTGCTCATTGCAGAGACAGCAGGAGGCTCGGTTGAATAAAAAAAAAAAAAAGAAAAAAATACTGTTTGTCTTCCTGCTACAATGAGCTGGCACAGTCGGCTCTGTCTGCAGCCAGTTAGAAATGAAAGCAGCACATGTGAACACGCCAAAAAGCCCAAACACACCCCGGTGTCTTTTTATCTTTCAGCTAATTTGTTACAATTTATTTATTTATTTTGCCTTTATTTAACCAGGAAGTCCCACTGAGATCAAAACCTCTTTTACAAGGAGGACCTGGTTTAACGCAACTTCACATGATGTACTTTTAGGCAGCATATATATATATATATATATATATATATATATATTTAAAAACACACAGAACATGAAATGAAAGAACACACGCTGCACTGATGATGTAGCCTCTGCAGCAACACTCATCTGTCGACATTTTCTAGACGCCGCAACACAAAAGCCTCTCTCACATCTTCTGATTGGACATTAAGCAGCTGATGCTTCAAACCTCGGAAGCTCTCCAAGCAGGAAAAACAGAAACCTTCACATGTAAAATTCAAACTGTGAATCACTGGAGGCTTGATAATTACTTTAAATTCTTCATCTCTGAGTCTTGTGAGGGGGGAAGTAAACAAGAGAACGTGAGGCATTTGGCCGGCTCTCGAACGCTCGCTACGGTCGAGGCGCCTAATTGGAAGATCCCGGATAATTGGCGCACGGCTCGGGCTGTTTGCAACGCGGCGACTATTCTGGGTAAGAGCAGAGAGAGGGGAGGAACAAGCCTGACCAACCTGTAAAAGGAGGGCTAACAGGCCGACTCATAACACACGGAGGTGGAGCCGATCTGACAGAGATCTCAGCGGACCTGCAGCAGAGACATGATCCACTTACACGGACGATTAATCCTCAAACAGATTAGATTAAAGGATTAAAAGCAGGATGGTAGATTTGTTGTAACACATCGATACAACAGGAGTCAGTGGACTCATATCATCAAATCAAATGACAACAATAATGTTTGGCTTTGCTCGTCAAGAGCCCTCAACCAGAGGAAGGCAGAAAAACTAAAGATTTCGTAATTACAGGCAGACTCCTGAAGGAACAGGAACACTCATGTCTTCACTTTTGTGTTGCAAACGAGATGAAGCAAAAAGGAGGAACACAAGCAAACGACAATCTTTACAACGACGGCATTTAGTTTTAAACAGACACGTTCTGAAAAATGTCCAGGTTTGGAGTTGGTGAAATTATAGGGGTCAACATTTTATAAAACTACTAAAAACTACAGAAAATATTCAATTTCACATCGTTTTAATTTGTTTAATCTGCACTAAATCGTAACAATAATTGCATCAGAAAACTACTAGTACAAAATAAACAAGTTTACTTTAATTAGGCAAAGTCCAATTTATCAAACTCTAATCCAGTTTAGTCAATCTGAATTATACACTATGACTGGATTTATCTTAGTGAAAAGTGGTTTAATTAAAAAAAAAAAAAACAACAGATTGCTTTAAATCTTCAGTCATAACGAGCTCCTTGCTATAAAATTGTAACACTACAAACTGTTTCGCTTTACTTATAAATACAACACACCTCCTCTAAATTGAAAGCGAACAGCTCAGAAGTCTATATGATCTACGTGATGGAAACCACAGGAACTGCGGTCGATCACAATGAGTTGCTGTGCTTTCTTACTGCGTCAGATGCTTAAAAAAAAAGACTAAAGACAACATAAAGCAAGCTGAAAGCAAAATCTAGTGTCATCTTCTCTGCTACTCAAATTAAGAAAACAAACTCCAACACAATTACTCATTTTCTTTTCCACCTTTACTTTAAACAACATGTAATTCAAATTAAGAAACGCACATCGCCTTATGTTGTTGTCGTTTTGGTCAAACCTTGAAAATATCATCAAGCACAGTCTCATCTAAATCTTATGTGTTACAAACTACTATTTTGTATTTTAGCTCAATATTTGCAAATTTGTCTGAGTTAGATCAATTTCGATGTTCGATAAGGTTGTTTAAGTCTTGAACTGGTCTGACTCCCGAAGTTAATCAGTCGTGGAAGTCTGTTCAATGATTACTTCCTGAAAGTTTCATTAAAATTTGCCCGTTGATTCATAAGATACGTTGCCAACAGACAAACAGGGTTGACTCCGACAGTTAATGCTAAAGTTTTAGGCAGTGATCTCACACAAGAAGTAGCACTTGGAGTATGTGTTGCGAATGACCCTTGTCTAAAAGTACACCAAAGTTCAGCGCAACATCTGTAAGATTGATTGAATTACAGCTATTTTTGTGTTTTCCGAGGACAGTTGACTGTGGCAGCCATCTTGAATTGGGTTGGCTCCAAAGATTAATCAGCTGTAAATGTGCATCCAACATTACTTTCTGCAGGTTTTATTAAAATACCTCCAGTGGTTCATGAGATATTTTAGTAACAGACACACACGCACACACACACACATACACCAGCAAAAACATTTTCGCCTGCCTTTGCCTTGTGGCGGTGGGTGATAATTAAACTGTAACTATGACTTTACGAACCACTCCTACAAAAGAAAAGAGTCTACTAAAAGACAAACGAGCCAACAAGAGATTAAGGGGATGATTCTTTTGTTAACGAACACGATCGAGCAGGAGGAATCGTAGCTCCCTGACCAGCACAAGTGTGACCAGTTTGTGCTCAGATACGAAGCCGTTAAGTGCAGAGCAGTTTGTGCGATCTTCTCACTGCGAGTGTGTACGTGCTCTCCCTGGGGTCATGTTTCTGTTTCTGTTCCTGTTTCGCGCCGACACAGCCCACTGTGAACAGTAACCTCAATAACAGAAGCTGAACTTGGGAGAGATTACGGGGCTCTTCTCGAGCCCCTTCGTTTGCAACAGGACTGATTTCGCTGTTACATAAAAGATCCAAATGAGTGCCTGCCACCCTCCCCATCTGTTTGATTTCATTTTTTCTGGCTCATGCTGGAGACTAAGAATAAGAGTGTGTATGCATGCATAACAAAATCTCGACTATCATGATTCCCCATTTCTCACTGCATTTTAAAACTGTTTTGCTTTCGCAGCAGTCATTTTTTTCTTTTTTTTGTTCTATTCATCTTGATTCCGAGCCGGGGTCACTAACACACGACCACAATGGCGTAACCCACCCGTGTGTGTTTAATCTGTGCCGAACCCCCCCTCTCAACAAACACACATCCTCTACTTTATCCCGACAGGTAAGACTGAAGGACGGGTCTCTTTTCTTGTCTCCTCTTTAATGGAGTTTACTCAATGGGGTCTGAAGTCGTAGCACTATTTTTTTCTTTTATTTTTTTTCCTTAAACCACATGCTCTGAATGTGATTCTGTCTCGGTGAGAAAAAGCACCACAGGTGGAAGGAGACCACCTCTCATTAAATCTGTGGGAGACACAGTGAAGGCTGGAAGGAGAACTAATCAGAGCAAAGGAGTACAAAAGAAGAAACAGGCTCCTCTGACTCCCTAATGAAGTCTTTTAAGTCAGTGTTGATATCGGGATACAAGAGCAGCACAGAAGGGCTTTACAAATCCAACCATCAAGACATCCTTTTTTTTTTTTTGATTCTGACCAGTGTATCAAAGACCTTTTGTTCTGCTTTACCCAAACAAACTACTAAAGGTAAATCTCCTTTTAGTAGCAGCAATGTGGCACAGAAATTCAAAACATATATATGTATATATCAATGCACAACACTTACATCTGAACCAGTGGCAGACGGCGACCAATTCAGCTTTTCTCAAGTGAGATAAAGTCTCAGTGTCAGCTTCTAACCATGCTGTTATTTATATTATTGGATTTAAGACGCAGCGAATGAGAGTTCTGGCTGGAGTTGAACTTTTTACTGTAAAAAAATAAATAATTAAAAAGGCAAAACAGATGTCCTACTTTAAGCGAAAGCTGTTTGGGGGTAATGGTTCAACAACTAAAATGTTTTTTAAGCACAGACACCAAGTAATTAGTTTTCAGAAATAAAACAAGAAGTTAATCGTTCAGAAATTATCAGTGGCAGTTTGCTGCAGCCTTGGCAGCAGAGACCGGCGGCAGTCGCCCTGTAAGGCCCAGGAGCCAAAGTGCAGGGGAGGAACAGGAGATCCTTCAGGCAGCACGGTGGTTTAGAGGCTAGCACTGTTGCTTCACAGCAAGAAGGTCCTGGGTTCAAGGCCGGGGGGTCTTTCTGTGTGGAGTTTGCGTGTTCTCGTCTTGTTTGCGTGGGTTTTCTCTGGACGCTCTGTTTTCTTCCCACAGTCCAAAAACACGCAGAAGGCAGCCCCAGGCTTCCTTTGAAAAGGAGATCTGTGCTCTCAATGGGATTTCCCTGGTTAAATAAAAGGTTAATAAAGTCCTATTTTACTCCTTCCCCCTAACACAGCCCTACATTTTGCACAGTCAGTTCATTGGCAGAAAAAAAAAAAAAAAACATCAAAAAAGTCTAGTTTGGTGTATTCTGATGCATTTGGTTCCTAAACCAGCACAGACAGTTACATCCACTGCTGATGTTAGTTGGGTCTATTAGACCCAAAGGAAAAACACTTTGTGTCTGCTCGTTGGAAAGGAATTGATGATGTTTGGTGATGTGTTGGCTTCACGAGGGCTGTTCCATTTTACAGTGAAGTATTTCAACCCCTGTAGGGTTTGAAGTAGAGGTAATACTAGGAAATTGGATTGAGCCTTAGTTCTAGATGGGAAGAAAATAAACAAATTTAATAAGATGAATAAAGCTATGTGGCACAGTGGGTCAAGCTGTCACCTCCCAGAAAGAAGATTGCAGGATCGATTCCTGACCTGGGGCCTTTCTGGGTGGAGTTTACATGTTCTCCCTATGCTCACATGGATTTATTCTGGGTACCCCGGTTTCCTCTCACAGACCAAAAACATGCATGTTATATTAATTGGTAACTGTAAAATTGTCCCTAGGTGTGAGTGAGATTGTGAATGGTTGTTTGTCTCGGTGTCCCCGTGATGGACCTGCAACCTGTCCAGGGTGTCCCCCGCCTCTCACACAGTGACTGCTGGAGATGGACACCCGCTCCCCGTGACTCGGAAAGGAGAAGCAGGTAAAGAAAATGGACGGATAGATGAATAAAGCTGAACTTGTTTTATGGACTGAAGCAGTGCTTGAAGGGGGGCTGGTACTCACCGGGACGCAGCGCTTAGCAAACCGGCACGTCTCATAAACCTGCTGGTACTCAGTTTTACCGGCTGTAAGCTACGGACGATTCATATAGACTACATGGTGCTGGTCAGAGGGTTCAGCGGCGCCGGTGTAATGGTAGCCTCACTTCTGTCAGTCTGCCTCAGGGCAGCTGTGGCTACAATGTGTGTGAATGTGTGGATGAACTGGTGAGTGACTGAATGCAGTGTAAAGCGCTTTGGGGTCCTTGGACTAGATAAAGTTCTATTCAAGTGCAAGGAACAATGACTGGTTAAAAGTTAGGCACAAGGAGCGGTGTAGAAGCACAGCTGGGTATGTACTGAGATTTTCTGATCAGCAGCACTGAGACAAGGATTCTTAATGTAAGTAAACAGTTAACCTGTTGGTCTGTTGGCCATACAGGATGTAGCTGATTAACATGTTCCTCCAAACATTAGACATTTTACCTTCTTTGGGCCAGTCAAGTGGCTCGAGCTGCAGTAACTATAGCATCACAATGATATAGTGAACACTTTTCACTTATTTGTTTGAAAGCATCAAAATGAAATCAAGACTAGTGAGCTTGAGGCTTCAGTTAAAGGGCGAGTACTGACACTTTTTACTCCCTACTTTATCACTGGATTGACGCGTTTCAGCCATCATTAAGGCTGCAACGATTAGTCGACAATAAGTTTTCTATTACTGATGATTTTTTTTTTTTAACTGAGTAAGACGTCTTCTTGTCCGTCTATCTCTGGTGAGCTTCAGACATGGGCAATAGCATTCAGCGGCATGTTCAGTCATGGCGGCTACTGGTGAAATGACACGGCATGCTAAATGATCCAAGGTTTGGGACAATTTCACTCTCGATAAAGGAAAAAATAAACTTAAATGCAACATTTGCAAAGTGATGCACGAGCATTTAAAGATGAGGCACATCAGACATCTGGAAGCAGACACGGAGTCATATATAAGTATGTGATTCATAATCCGATTAGTTGACTAATCGTTTCGATAGCTGATGACTAATCGACTATCAAAATAGTCACTAGTTGCAACCCTAGCCATCATAAAATAAAACTGTGCCAAACAATGCACAGGAGAGAGGAACACAAAACTATTTCTACTTTAAGCGGCGAAAATTCATGGTGGCAAAATGTGTTACTGCCAAATAAACTGTTTACACAGACTATCATTTGGATTATAAAAAGAGAGTTTCCCCTCTTTCTTCACACGGCAACATTACCCGGCGGACTTCTTAAAACACACACACATACACACACACACACACACACAACCTGAGATGCAGAGAACAGATTGTAGGTGCTATAGTAAACTCTTGCTTCATCATCAACTGTGGCACAAGTTCAACAGAAATCAGTGACTGTCTCTGAGACTTATCTAATATGTCCAACTCTCCCCTGTTAAAATCTTAATCTAGGCACTTTAAGTGAATGGCTTCAGTTTCAGTTACAATCACGGATGAGGTGGGCTAAAACCACGGTTTCCTCCAGGTGGGGGAGCTTCTGTCAACAAAGCCAACAGGATGAACAGATAACTCGCAGCTCCTGCAGGTCTCGCCTTTTGTTTTGACTGTACAAATGCTCAAGGGGGCAGGTGGGGGGTCAGGAATGAGTGATGTAATCTATTCTCTTCACTACACCAATCACCAGCGCACCGCCACACATTTGCTGTTATTATCATCGCCCTCATCCGCTCTGAGTCAGACTCTGCAAGCAGCAACAAAGGAAGGAGATGATAGTTCCTCTAATGACATAAAGAGTCAGCTGGTAGACACCCTGACTCTCGTTCACTCCCACATCTCGCTCTAAGCCACACAAATGACTAAGTCTAGACTCTAGACTGCACTTCTGGGGGGCTAAAGGTCGCTGTCACACACAAATACGGGACAAATACGCACATTCACACACACATCTACTATTTCAGATGTCAGGTGATGACGGGTTCAGCATGAGAAGCTTTACAGGACACTGACTCATTTCCTTTCTGCCGGAGTTCTGCAGGTGTTCTTCATTGTATTCTGTTTTTATTTCCAGCTGCTTCCATGAGGAAGCTCCAAACTACTGCTGTGTACATGCAGCCATTTCGTCTATCTACTGCCTGTTCCACTGCGTTTAAAGAGTTTGTGGTGGGTTTTTTACATGTAGAATCCCGTGAGGTATCCACAGCAAGTCTTAGTGGGAGTTCCCACCTAACCTGTGGAGCTAATGTTACCATACGTGGCGCGCAACCAGTGAGAAAACCTGCGAGTGTGATTTGTGCTTTCAGCTGACACGGTTCAGTTCGACTCTCGTCCCAAGCTTTTATTTCTCACAGTGCTCGTAGTAATTTACATTCTGAGATTGTGGAGGAAGGAAAAAAAAAAAAAGCACCGACTTGTTTTGCATTTAACTGAGCCTTTCCCCATTTATCACAGGCTGAGCCGAGTCCAGAGACAGAGCTCCGGTTAAATAGTGCAGAATGTGAACAACATGCAATGGGCGTCCCCGTTTAAAGCAACGCCCCGGAGCTCGTTTGAAGCGGGGTTCCACGGAAAGGTTCGGAACAATTATCTTACCTGTTTCAGATAGCTCTTTGAACGCCCTCAGTTCGATGAGCGAGCAGCTAGCCCAGAGGTGTCCAATCCTGGTCCTAGAGGGCCACTGTCCTGCATGTGTTACTTGTTTCCCTGCTCCAACACACCTGATTCAGTGGTTAAATTACCTCTTAATGTTCTGTAGAAGCCTGTTAATCACCCATTGATTCAAATCAGGTGTGTTAGAGCAGAGAAACAAGTAAAACTTGCAGGATAGTGGCCCTCCAGGACAAGGATTGGACACCCCTGAGCTAGCCTGAGCAAGACCAAGAACAAAGTGGACTGCTGCCGGTTTAAAACTGCATTTGTTTGTGATTTGCGAGCACATGCAGTGGCAGCAGCAGCAGCTAGCTGTAACACTTTCAGTGCAGCCTGGGGCACATGGTATCACAGACAGTGATATCAGGATAGTTCAGCAGCAGTGACTAGAATGGAGACTTTACTGTGGTGTAAGGTTTAAAAATACTGTTTGCGTGAGTCACTCTGAACCTTTTATGAAGCTTCAATTTGCTGCTAAGTGAAACAAAATAATCACTGAAGTACTTTTTGTAAGTCAAGACTCGTATTTGCTCACTTAGGCGGAGACTTGTTGCATTTCTTCAGTGTCACAAAGACTTTGGGTCAAATAATGTGCCAAACTGCAAGAAAAGGTCACCTCAGGGCACTTAAGGGAGTCAAAAACTAACACTGTTGTTCTGAAGTAGCCCAAAGTGATGGTGCTTTTTAATATTTTTTAAATTAAAAACAAGGCACAGTGACTGTTTAAGGACTTTACAGATATAAAGATTTAATACTGACGTATATTCTGCACACCTGTCCTGAGAAAATGAAAATATTTTCACTTGCCATCTTTTTCCTTTGTCCGAATCATTCTGTATGCACTTGTTCTATCTTGTTACAAATAAGCCACTTGAGTTTGGAAACACCTTCTTTATGCTAGGCTGACTTGATATGGAAAAAGAGATAAGTACATTCAGCTACACAGCTCGTTAAATCAAATGCTGATTATTTGTTTCAAGACTTATACAATTCAATATACTTGTAAACTGTTGATAAAAAAAAAAACAAACGGACCACCAGGGTTGGAACCCCTTCCTGCAGATAACGACAACATCGCAACCCTAGAGGGAAAATCTGAGCTTCCTCGTTGTTTTTAACTGCTGGATGTCAGTGAGGGTCACATCCATAATGTCACCAACTAGGATATTTCTTGTTTTTCATGGAGACTTATTACTAAGAGAATGGGGGAGAGTTATATGCAAACAAGCCCAGAGTTTCTCAGGAACACATGAAAACTCTTGGTGCAGGATAATGGTTAATGAGACACTGCATCAAAAATCAGTGATATACTTTTCCTGGCTTCAACACGTGACCTCCTAATTTCTTCATATTTTATGTGAGATAAATTATGCAAAAGGGACCAACGACATCTCAGGAGCGTCCCGTGGTGTTTCTCCTCTCCTCAACGCTGGAAGCTTCAGAGGAACCCGCCCTCTTTCGTCTCTCTCTGCTCGGCCATTAAGTCTTTGTCACGGCAGACATTTTGACATGTCACGGTCAGAAAAACTGACAGATTTAAAGAAAAAAAAAAAAAGGAAAAGTTGGATTCCACTTAGCGACTCCAGTTCCAGGTCCTGGTACCGCTTGTGCTCGCTGTCAACGTGTCACAGAAGAAGCCGAAGTCTGAGCCTTTTATCGCTGCGACTCGTCGTATGGCGTCATTTCAAGGTGACTCGATGAGGCGGCACCCCAAGAGAACCTCATTAGCAAACAATCTTTGAGGCAAATGTCAAGTCGAAGCTGGACAGCATTAGGGTTGAACCTCCGTTGTGCATGCTTCTGGTATTTCACAGGCTTTTAATCAGTACGTCGTTAAAGGTGCCTTTTTATTTTATTTTTTCGGCCCAGTGCGAGTTTGTGGACGGTACAGCCTGCGGTTGCTGGGAGCTGAGACGCTCCTGCAGAACACTGATTGCTCCCTGTATTACAGCCCCCCTCCTCTCCTTCGGCTTGTCTGATCACATGCTGAACACAGACCAAAGCCGACCTGCTTGGGTGACACTTGAACAAAACATGAGGACTCGAACCCTGGTTCTGGAGTCGGAGCCCAGATTTAAACTACAAGGTCAAACTGTTGCCCCTCCTTACTGCCTGGATCACTGCAGTTGCTTCCTCCTTTTAAGCCCAAACTGATTTTTTAAATTTATTATTAAATCACTGAGTGTGTTTGTTAGCAAAGTATTTCTCGAACCACAGGACAAATTTTAATGGAACTCTCAGAAATAATCACTGGATGATCATCTACAACTGACTGACTCTTGGAGTCAACCCAACTCAAGATAATAGACCTCAAACAACAACTATTTTGGAGTCAGCTTTACAGAGCTTCAGCTAAAAGTTTGGGTGGTAGTAGCTGAGAGCCATCCTCAACGCACACCCCCTAGTGCTAACAAACCGCACAACATCTGGAGATGCTGTGTGTGACTGAGCATAATGTTATTTTCGAGATTTGACCAAATCTGACACTTCGTCGTTTATACAGACAAGACCTGGGGTGGGCCATCCTGGTCCTCGAGGGCCACTATCCTGCATGTTTTCCTTGTTTCCCTGCTCCAACACACCTGATTCAGAGGTTAGGGTTAGGGTCTTCATGTTCTGCAGAAGCCTGTTAATCACCCACTGATTTAAATCAAGTGTGTTGGAGCAGAGAAACAAGTACAACATGCAGAATAGTGGCCCTCCAGGACCAGGGGCTGCCCACCCTTGGACAAGACGATAACTGGCATGAAAGATGGTGGGTAATATTAGGCTTTTAATGACAAAAAAAGAAAAACTTCAGTGCTTTCATAAACAACATGGGTTCCAAACTCTTTTTCATGCACAAAGACAAAGTCACACAGGCAAAAACACAAAGATAAAGCAGCACACATCACTCCCATGAGGAAGGTACTCCCCCCCCCCCCCCCCCC
>NC_051445.1:16955000-16960933 GCF_001649575.2 Kryptolebias marmoratus
AAAAAAAAAAAAACAAAAAACATCTATCAGATGTTTCCTCTTGATCTCTTCCCTCATATGATACAATCTGCTTTTCTCAAATGTTACAAGGTGGTTCAGGAAGCGGAGGGGAAATATCGCTCTTTTTTTTTTGTGGGGACTTTATATATCACAGCACTTATCGCATTTACGCCAAGTGAATTTGCGCACTCTTTGCTACATGTTTGGCAAACCACCCGTCCGTCAAATGAAAACGTATTGCTCCTTTTTAGCAAATACAAATGATTGCAGCTAAAGTGCATTTTCCCCCTCTCTGTTACCTCCAGTTTAACCCCTCACAGATCTCTTTACATCAGCCTCCATAGCTCCCTTTTTAACCCGTTGTGTTCCTTCTCAGCACTTTCCTCATTAAATTCACATCGCAGGTCCTCACCCTCCCATTCCTTCTCGTCATCATCATCATCATCATCACCATCACCATCTCCTGCCTCTCTCCTCTTTTTTTTTTTCCACTTTGATAAGTTCTCACACGGGACCAGCTTTTCCCTCTGCAGTGCAGCCAGCTGAGAGGATCATCACATTTCCATGCATATGGAAGAGGTGCATGCGTGAAAAAAAATAAATAAAAATGAGCCAAGTGATTTCCTGTCCCGGGTCCTTACCGACTAGGACTAAAAACTTACAAATAAGACACTCGTATGCAATCATTTCCAGTGTGCAGGTGGGTGTCGGAGAGGGTAAATGTCCCTTCTTCACCGTGAAGTACGTCTTTTAAAAATGTGGAAAAAAAACCCAAATTGGCAACCCACTCTGGAAATTGTTTGGCCACTTAAAAGTCCTTGAGGAAAAAAAAAAAAAAAAAGGTCCAGGAGTAGGGAGATGATACAGATTCTCTCCAGGTGCAAAGTGACTGCGTCCTTCAAAGTCTCAGCTCTTCTTTACTCCGAAAGGCAATCAGTCAGTGACCTGCTCACCTGAACTGTAGAATACAAATTAAAGTCATTTAACGGGAGAGAGAGAGCTGAACTTCTCTTCAGTCTCTCTCGTCACCAAAACAAGGAAAACTCTTCATTTATTACGCAGTCTACATTTAAACCCTCACCTCACCCCTCACACCAGACCTCACAGGTCTCAAGCCTGGGACTGATGGTGACATACGGTGACCGGCCGCAGCAGGAGTTTCCAAAGCGTCTCGAAACTGTTGAGGTCTCACCACGCTAATGATGATAATTAGTTTTTTAAAAAAAAGGAAAAAGAAAAAAAGCTGTCCAAATTTGCCTATCTTCATCTCAAACGTGTCCTCCAGCAGGTTGAATCATAAATGTGTGTACAATGTTGGTGCAGATGGGCAATGAAAGATTGTGCATGGTATATACGGTCCAGATTTCTCAACAGCCACAACAAATTTGCGTATTTTCTTGCACTTTTGTGTCTCCAACTAGTCCTCAACAGTCACCGCCTTGTAAAGTACTGTCTTTAGGAACACAATGAGGAGTTCGGCTATTCAGGAGGAGCTTAAAAGTGGCTGCCTCTCTGCATAGAAAGGAGCCAGATGAGGCGGTTCTGGTCAGGATGCCTTCTGGACACCTTCCAAGGGAGGTGAGAGGTGTTTCAGACAAGTCCCACTGGGAGGAGACCCCAGGACAGGGCTCTCTGGAGAGATTATATCTCCCCGCTGGCCGGAGAACACCTTCCAGACCCTCCGGATGAGCTGTGGGAGGTAGCTGAGGAGAGGAATGTCTGGGGATCTTTGCTGTCCTCCGTCAAACTAATTTGTCTAATTTAGGGAAGGATGGTGCTCATCCAATGGCCACTCCTGGCCTTCGAGCCAGCGGGATCTATTCTGAATGCAATCGTTATGAAAGTAAAGCAAAGAACATTTTAGAGTTTCTCTGACAACCACTAACCCACCACTGCCTGCAGGACACAAGGAGCCAGAAACAATCAAATGCAACAGTGCAAGTTTTCTTCAGCGAAGGCTGGGCTGCCTAAAACTAAATCTAAGGCAACAACTAGGTCTTTAAGTGAACTGATCATAGAAATAATCACAGAATAACTGATCTGTACTAAAACAAGAAGATCCACCTGTAGGCTTCCAAAAATCGGATCTAACCCCCTCTGATGAGGAGCATTTATGTTGGGGGGGGGGGGGAATAAAAAGGATACCCTAAGCCCTGCTCCCCCTTCCTCTAGAGTGAGTCCCTCTCTGACCCCCACCCCTACCTTCCAGAGTCACCTCCTTCCCGGCTCGTTTCAGCGTCTGCACCGCCTCGTCGTGCGTGGACTCCCGCAGGTTCACCTCGTTCACGGACAGGATGGCGTCGCCCACGTACAGAGCCTGGGTCTGGTCCGCCGCGAGCCCCTTGAAGATCTTGCTGATGAGGATGGGCATCTTGTTCTCCCTGCCCCCCTTGATGCTGATGCCGAGCCCCCCGACTTCCTGCTTGGTCACCCTGACGCGGCGCTTGGCGTTGGCTATGGCCTCGGGGACGCGCTCCGGGAGGTCCGTGAAGGCGGTGCGCGCCGCCCGCTGGGGCCCGTTGTTGGAGTTGGCGTTGCTGTTGTCCAGGTAGGAGCCGTTGGTGAGCCCGGGGGAGTCGGGGGCGCCGTCCGGGTCCTCGCAGCTCAGCGTGAGCGCCTCCTCGCTCAAGTTGGCCAAAACTTTGTGCCAGCGCTCCCGGACCAGGACCTCCACGAATCCACTTTTTTGCGCTCCGGAGCCACTCGAGACTCCTGCCGCTGCTACCACCGCCATCTTTGGAGCATTTCTGTGCCGAAAAAAAGAAAAAGGAAAGAAAAAAAAAATCACATGCGGTCTCTCTCACGCGCGCACATTGGAGCTGGAGCCGCGCGGACTTTGCCCCTCTGAAGTTTTTTTTGAGCGTGTGTTTGTTTGTTTTCCCTCTCTGCGGGACCGCTCGTGCGCCCCGCTCAGGCAGCGCAGACTGAAGCCCCGCTCCGCCTGCCCGGAGGTCCTAAATATCTGCTGCTGGGTGGAGTTTTCCCTCAGCCCGCCGACAGACAGACCTGCAGAAACCAAATAACACCAACGTTTGCATCCGACACCGACCGGCTGTGCGCACACACACACACACGTGCTACCAGCTGCATATTTCCTAAAAAGAAAGCACATGCTTACAGGGAACTCCCACACCTCTTGGGTTCTGACACAACCGGCTGTGCAACATGTTTTATTTTCATCAGCACTAACAGGGAGAGAGAGAAAAAAGGGAATGAAATGAAATGAAACGCACCTATAATGCTGGAAATGAAATGAAATGAGTTTAGTCACTTACAAGAACCTAAAACTGCACATTATTATTTTTTTGCACTGCAGTTTTTTTTTGCAAAACAACAACAACAAAAATCTAAAACACTTCAACTGTTTTTCCAGTCAAAGTACAAGTGCGCGTCCACGCCGCCAAAGTCATGTCGGCCACGCGCATGCGGGAATGCGCGTGTGTTGTTTTTTTATGCTTCCATGAGATGAGAGAGGAGAAGAGAGGACAGGGAGAGAGAAAGTAGGCTAGGTTTTGTGAGGAAGCCTGAATAAGTACAAGAGCCCGTGCGCCCTCTGAGGATTTCTTCCCCATCTCTCATTATTCTTTATTTTGTGTCCAAAGAAAGGACCACCCCACCCACCACCACCACCACCTCATGCTCAACCCCGCACGAGCCTGCAGAGGACTGCTGAGATTCTGTCAGGTTCTGCAGGTCAGGGACATAAATCCAAAGAGACAGAAAAAGAGAGCGAAAACATGGAAGCAAAATGCACCAAAGGAGTGCAGTGGCTGTGTAGAGAACAGAAGAAGAAGAAAACAGTTAACCCCAGAAACACTTTGGATGAAGGAAGAGTGAACTTTTACAAAGATCCCTCCGCCTCCAGCTGCAGAGAACAGCTGCCACCATGAAGCTCTGCGCCTTTCTTCTCAGCGCCGAACAGCTGATGCAAACTTTGCTTCATCCCACAGAGCTTCATGAGCGATGTTACAGCGACACCTACTGGCTACTATCTATCTATCTATCTATCTATCTATCTATCTATCTATCTATCTATCTATCTATCTATCTATCTATCTATCTATCTATCTATCTATCTATCTATCTATCTATCTATCTATCTATCTATCTATCTATCGAACATATTTTTTCTCATAAAGACAAAAAGTAGATTTTTAGTAACTGACTGTATGAACATGAGGCTGTAGGTCTACAGTGAGCAAGTGAAAGAGGCACAGAGCACTTTTTTTCTGTTCATGTACATTATCTCCCAAACTAAACTTCAAACTGGCTTCACATCTGGACTGAGTGACGTGGGTGGGGGGTAAAGAGGCGCTGGAGCCCAGTTTAGGAGGGACGTGGCGATCAGTGAGCGGCAGCGTGCCTTTCGGGCCGAGAGGGAGCTCCATGGATGTGTGTGTGACGTTGGCTTTGACAGGGATGATGGAGAGGAGAGGGGAGAGAGCAGGTCCAATGAAGTCTTCGCCGTTTTTTCTGGCTCTAGAGAAATCCAGCGATAGGGTGCCGAGGAGGAAATGTGGTACTGCGTGAGGGAGTCAGGTGTGATCGCCCATTCTGCCGTAAAAACCACTGGAGTCGTCTTGTTCCTTATTCATTCCTTGATCTGTAAATGCCTTTTTTGTGATGAAACACCTTAAATTATAAGTACTGTGATTTTCCCCCATTTCCATGTGTCAAACTGAGCTAAGAACCCAGATTTCAATGCATAAAGCTGAGCTAAGGCTAAATAAACTTGAAATAATGTTAACACTTTGACACGCTGTTGTGAGATATTAACCTTGCAGATGCCATCGTGATCTGTAGTGAGAGTTGGGAGCAGGCGGAAGAGAGCCCAGAGAGGTGGATGAGTTTAGAGGAGGTTAGGATTTTCACTGGGACCAAAAATTAACAGAATTCCAAACATGAGCACAGAGGAGGATGTTGGCGAGACAGGAAGATGAGCCACTGTGGTGACCCCAAAACGGGCAATGAGAAAGAAGAAATATATATATTATTGATGTAGAAATTAAAGGAAAAGGAAATATATACTGAACAAAAATACAAACACAACACTTTTGTTTCTGCTCCCATTTTTCACGAGCTGAACTCAAAGATCTAAGACTCCTTCTGTGTACACAATCAGCCTTTTTCTCTTAAATATTCACAAATTCATGTAAATCTGTGTCAGTGAGCACTTCTCCTCTGCGGGGATAATCCATCCACCTCACAGGTGTGGCGTATCAAGATGCTGATAAGACAGCACGACTATTACACAGGTGTGCCCTCGGCCTTTCTTGAGTAAATCGTAATTAATAAAACTGGATTATCTCAGGAAAAACATGAAAGAATGCTGCGTGTATCAAAGCCATGTGATCTACAATGAATATATATTTATATACCTGAGCTGCACCAAAGAGTGAATTAAGTTATTTTGAATTAAAAATAAAACAACAAAACAAAGCAGTAGAAATGTTTTTGGCTTAATGAGGTGTAGGAGCTAAAATAGATTTTTTTTTTTTTTAACTTTTATGTGTAAATGAGCGTTCAGAGGAATTGTGCATTCTCTGTTGCGTTAATGACCTTCAAAGTGAGCAGAGTGCGTCTTATGAAAGGTGAGGGTAATTAAAGGTTGATAATGAAAGGTGGTTCAGTCGGCAGGCTGATATCTATGGGGCGCCGTTTGTAAAGGAGCTTGTTCTAAAAATTCATGCCTAAATTTTGTCACATTTAGCTTCTGCTAAAAATTCATGCCTAAATTTTGTCACATTTAGCTTCTGCTAAAAATTCATGCCTAAATTTAGTCACATTTAGCTTCTGCTAAAAATTCATGCCTAAATTTTGTCACATTTAGCTTCAAACACTGTTTAAAAATGTAGTGTTGATTTTCTGATGTCACTTTTTACAACATTTAGATTTAACATTTAACATTTAGATTTAACATTTAGCATTTAGAT
>NC_051445.1:16961035-17001452 GCF_001649575.2 Kryptolebias marmoratus
CCTTTACAAACGGCGCTAAATGTTGTAAAAAGTGACATCAGAAAATCAACACTACATTTTTAAACAGTGTTTGAAGCTAAATGTGACAAAATTTAGGCATGAATTTTTAGCACAAGCTCCTTTACAAACGGCGCCCCATAGATATCATTCCTGTTTTTATTGCAGCAGAGCGGAACAAGCACACAAAGGTGAGGCTGTTCGTTGGTAGAGAGGTTTTCAGGGACAGTAAGCGCATCTGAAGAGCTTTCAGGCACGCGGGATGAGTTGGAAGAGCAGCTTTAAGCTTTTAATTTCAGTTACTAAACTGGTTAATTAATAAATGTTTTCTTCCCCAGTTTTTCTCTCCCTCCTTTTTAATCATTTTTCCCTTACAGTGACTCACCTCGACCATCAGCTCTCAGCTTCTTTGTCTGCACCTGTTACTTTTTGCTTTAAGTCTCTTTTTCTACCTTTTTATTGCGTCTTCTATCAGTCGTTGCATTTTTCATGTCTTCCTTCTACCTGGATTAAACAAACGTTCTAAGTCAGGTGCTGATTAGAAGGACTGACGATGTTTGAGCTGCTACAGAACTATTTGTTTCTACACGCCGCTCTGTTCTATAAGGATTTACTGGCTTCCTGTGAAGCTTTTTTTTTTTTTAAAAGGGGGGATTAAAAAGTCCAACGCATGTACTTGTTTTTAATTACCACTGTAGAAACAGTTTCAAGCTTGACGTTGAGTTATGCATGTCTGAAGCGAGACGAGCAAAGTAAAGCTGAATTTATGAGAAAATATTTCTCCCAAATTGTCAAACAGATAAAAGAAGCTAGGTGTAATTTTAACATTTGACCATCAGAAAAGAGGTTTTACAAACCAGCCTTGTTCCTGAGACTTGTATTAGCCACCAGTCGTAAAACAATTTGAAATAAAACAGGCCTGAACGTCAGGAGTAAAGGCCCATATCACCGCCGACTTTCAGAGATCTGAGCTCAAATCGTTTTATGCTGAGAGTCGTAGCTCCTCCCAGAGGTTACAGCTGCGCCCAGTTAATGACTCTCAGCTACTACCATCTTGACTGAGCTGTAGATGTTCCTCCACTGGTTACACTCTGAGAGTTTCATTAAAGTCCGTCCAGTGGTTCAGGGGGTATTTTGCTAACAGGCAGACAAACAAACGCACACAGACGTGGGCAAAAACATTATCACCCCTCGCCTTAATGATCTCAAGACTCTGAATGATGTGTTGAGAAGAGCTTGTTTTTTTCTTTTTCTGGCTACATATGAGTTGTTTCATGCTCCCACTTTCTTTAATCATCTCTTAAATCCCTCGTATCGTCCTCTTTTCTTCTCTTCGTCTTCGTCTCTGTTCTGGATCTATACAAAAATAAAAGTAAAAACCTTTCTGTTGCACTCTTCCTCACAACTAAAATCATCCCTTACAAAATCACCTCCAAAACACAATCCCCAGGTTTAACAAATCAATATTTCAGAGCTGAATCGTGGCTCCGCGACACTCAGGGCTGTTGTCGTTCGTGTCTGCACTACACTTCTCTAGATTCAGATATATGAAATGCAGAGGAGACTTTCTCTCACTTTTACAAGAAGAGTAGCATTTGAGCATATAGCTATGGAAGAGGATCGGGGCCACGGTAAAAAGAAATCCTGGAATTTTGACTTTAATCGGAATACTGACTTCAAAAGTCATTTTTGTGTCACGGTGGCCCTAATCCTGGTCATTTTACTCAAACAAACAAACAAAAAAACCTTAATCAAACTGAGTTTCTGCAGCTGAAGCAAGTGCAAAGTCTGAAACGTTGCGCAATCTTCTAGCTGGTTTCAGCTTCCTGCAAACATCTTTCTCAAACACACAGCTTGTTGATATAAAAGAACATACATGCAATCATTTTTTATCCCCCTCTTTAAAGTTCGCCTGAAGCCTGCCGGATGATTTACTGCAAGCAGGGCAAAGCTGCACGTTGTCCCCTGTAATGTGTGTGTGTGGAGGGTCAGGAGCAGCTAAATGCCGTTTTGAGTTTTCCTGTCATGATTAGAGCAACAAGAACCTGTAGTTCTGGCTCTGCATAACATGTAGTGAAACACGTGACAGAGCAGGAGGAGCGTAACTGAATCATTTACAGAGAAACGAAACAAAGCTTTCTGTTTGCACACACACACACACACACACACACACACACAGCGAGAGACAGAGGAGCACAGCTTCACACACACACACAGGTGAGGTCACCTCTCTCTCTTAAACAAATTTTATGTGTTGGTTCGTCATAAACATTAAGTCATCTTTGAAACTTGCAGAGTGCAAAAAATGTGTTTGATCCGTCGCCTTTCTCCAATACGTTCATTTGAAAAACATGCAGATGCTTCTCCCACCAGAATGTCTTGTTTGACAACACTTATTTGTTCAAGCTGTCTTATGATGCTGCAGTGCAAAATGGTTTACAAGTGGAGAAGTTTGAGGGGATTAAAATCTTTAGTGTTCAGTGCTCCGCTGACAGAAGACGTTTGGACAACCTGAAGTAAGGACCGGTCCTGGGATTAGTTTAAAGTGCTTTTGTTCACCTGTTGAAGCACTGCTTGTTGTCTAACACTTCAGGATACAACAGTGATCAGCAGCAGACGCGACATTAGTCTCTTATCATCTGTAAATAGTGACTCTCGCGTCACATATTTATACTCCCCATTAGGTGTCAGCGAAATGTTATCATTTAAACAGCAGCTACACATAAAACTTGACCCCAATACTGATTTTATGATTTCTGTGGCTATCTTTTGCAGTGTTTGTTTATTTTTTTCCAGTGGTAAAATACCTTTACGCACTGGTCGGAAGGTATTGAACCTACTTAACTAAAAACACGGTTTCAGATTTCTAAGATTGGAGGTTTAAGATGGCAGCTTCGGTCTTGGCGCCACTCCTCTCTACAGAACTAAACTATTCCCTCAAACTGAGGTTATTCAGCTGTCTGTAACCTTGCTCCAAAAGATGTGAGCTGTTGCTTTAAGTTTAGCTGTGTGTTAATGCTGTCAAAAACCCCATCTTTGTTCAAATGCTCCTGCCAGTCTTGTCCAAATGTTGGCGTCCATGTAACATTAGTCTAGGTTTAAACGTCTTTAAAACTTTTGCCAAGCTACACAGTTATACCTGTGCCTTTATGATCTTTCAGCCTACTTGTCATTTTTTTGTAGCTTGGATTAACGGTGTTCGACAGGTGCAAACGTGCTGCAAACCACATGAATGATGCAAACTACAAAAAACAAATGCAAATGAAAAATGCTGCCAAAACAAACAAACAAAAAGAGAGACCAGCAAGTAAGAAAAGCTGCAAACTCTCTCTCGCCACAAAACGGAAGTGCAGCAGACCACCAGAGGGACTCGAGGTTGGATTCAGCGGTGTCTTCCTGCCATTTGACCCGGTTCGGCAGTGAGATGTGGGTCAGGTCACCTCCGTGTCTCCCTCCTCCTCATCATGGTGGTTCGCTTAGGGACCATCAACAAATGAATGAACCAATGACACTTGAAAAGCAAAAATTAAATAACCTCCATGTCATGTGAACTTCTGACCAAGAGTTAATGATGAATTGTTTCATTAGACACACCTAATTTTATCTGATTTTAAAGCATTTTATTTTCTTTATTAATATTTTTATTAAAAAAAATCTCAATAGCTTCCATTCCTTGAGACCAGGTGATTAAAAATGAACGTTGAGTTGTTTCATGAGGTGGATGTGTCATATTAGTCCAATCTAATGAAACAATTCAACATTAGGGGGACCTGGAGTCCCCCTGGTGATCTGCTGCACTTCCGTTTTGTGGAGAAAATTTGGAACTTTTCTTACTTGCTGGTGTTTTTGGGTTTTGCAGCATTTTTCTTGCACTTGTTTTTTCGTAGTTTGCATCATTCGTGTGCTTGCAGTGCAGTTTCGCTGTTCGTAGCACATTCGCATCTGTCGGCCACCGTATGAAAGGATTAATATCAGTAGCACTTACTGGAGCTTCTCAGACAAAATAACGTTTGATGATCTAAAACATTCAAACCTGCCCTTTAGACATGGCCGCATCCAGCAGTTTCCTGTCCGAGGAGCAGCTCACGTGCTCCATCTGTCTGGAGGTCTACACCGAGCCTGTCTCCACCCCGTGTGGACACAACTTCTGCAAGACCTGCATCACCAAGCACTGGGCGGCCAAGGAGCAGCACCAGTGTCCCCTGTGCAACGACAAGTTCGGCAAAGGCCTCAAACTCAGCGTCAACACCGAGCTCAGGGACATTGTGGAGAAGTTCAAGAAAGATTCTGTGAAAGCAGACGGCGCTTCCCAAATAAAGCCTGGTCAGGTGCCGTGCGACTGTTGCCCCGACAACAAGGTCAGGGCCTCGAAAACCTGCTTGGTGTGCTTGGTCTCGTTCTGTGACGCACATCTAGACCCTCATCTGAGAGTTGTGGCTTTCAAATCACACAAACTGACTCATCCGGCGCACAAGCTGGAGGAGAAGATTTGCAAGAAACACCACCGGATCTTAGAGTTCTTCTGCAAGAGCGATCAAACCCGTGCCTGCGTCCTGTGCACAGAGCACGGCGACCACGACACTGTCCATTTGGAAGAAGCGTACGTGGACAAGAGCGCTCGCATAGGGACGAGCAAAGAAAGCCTGCCGAAAACAAAACAGAACAAAGGGAAGGAGACAACAAAAGCTGCAGCACAGAGCAAAAAGAAAGGCAAAGGTCACGGAAAAACCATCAGCGTAAAGTCAAAAGCTCCTTACACCCCTTCAAGCTACAGTGAAGTCCCCCATCATTTTATCGGATGTTCCTGCTTCTCTCCAGCTATGGAAGTCTCTGAAGGGATGTGCATCTACCAGGTTCACGTCAAAGGGAGAGCTGGCTGGGAGTTGGCAGTATTTAAAGAATCGTTGTTTCGGAGGGGAAGATCTCCACTGATCGCCAGCAATGGATTCTGGGGCATACAGCCATCCAGTAATCTGTACACCGAGACAGTGGTGGTGATTGTAGATTACACAAACGGACTGCTGTTCTTCTTTGATGCAGACAGTGGCGCCATCATATATTTCACTAGCTGCGATTTCAATGAGAGACTTCACTTGTACTTTGATCCCGGTCAACCTGCCAGCTGTGCACAGATTCTACAGAGAGATATTCGGAAGATATTAGAACAAAAGTATGCTCTGCTCCGCGTTATTATGTTCATCGTTGGGGTGTTTCTTGTCCTATGTATTCTTTGTCTGGACAGTGCTGGACAGAGCTCAGACTGACACTTGCCTACAGTGCTACGCATAACTGCGGAGAGTATGAAGATAAAAAAAAAAATAAAAAATTGTCTGTGAAGCCTATTCATTGTGTAACCAAACTATATGAACAATAAAACCACAGTGTCTCATAAGCTGCTGTTGGAATTTCTGACTGATTTAATAATGTAGCACAAAATGAATGCAAATAAAATGCCAGCCTTTTATTTATTTACGTTTTTAACAAGTCTACACTCTGAGATGAACAGACTCTTAACTTAACTTTTTTTATTAAGTGTTGAATGAAATTGCAAGTGCAGTGTGACAGAGTCACCACTAGAGGGAGCTGCATGTTCATCCTATGAATCACTGCCTTTGAGTTCATGTGGAGTTATTAGAGCCACTGTTGAAACTTGGCTAACACATTTGAAAGTTTCTATTTTTTTGTATTTAACAACGAATCAATACATAAATATATCCACTGAAATGATTAATAGATTTAAAAAGAAAACGTTACAATGACAAATTTATTTTAAAAATTCAAACGTAGAACAAATGTCCAGAAATTTTTATAAACAAGCAGAATAATGTACAATAAAAGTTAAAAAAAAAACACCACATACTTAATTAACATTGTGTATCTGATACACATGCATTCAAACAAACATATAACTGTAATAAAAGTACAGCTATCACATACACATTTAACCAAAAATAATCAAAAAAAGAAAATACTGTCCCTAATATATAACATAAAAGACCTGCACAACTGCATTAATTTAACGTAAGACGGACATTATGCAAGTTTCTATGTTGCAACAAAGGTGAGACTTCAGGCAGATGTTACAAATGACACCAAGACACCACGGTGACCTCTCGTTCATCAGCTGACCCTTTATTTGGGTCCATGTCAAAGTCCACACTTTAGTTATTTCAAAAATGTGTCGTCTGTAGTTGGAGAATTTTGATGGCAACGTGAGTAAAACGTTGCGGATGTTTCCTGTTTGCGAATCGTGCCCCAATCCAACACGATTAACGGCACGAGGTGTCCAAATTTTAAACCGACGAAGGACGTTCTTCAATCTACGGGCTACGTTACGCTGCAGAAAGCTGCGTTTTCCTGACTCCTGCTGAACAAACGGCTCTGCTTTTCTGCTCTTTGTCTTTTCATACTTTGGAGCCTCTTAAACAGAGGTTGTTTGAAATCAACCTTTTCCATCTACGCGGCACAATTTGCTGTCAATCCGGAATCGGCCTGATTTAAAGTACAGGGAAAGGGGACGCAGTTCACTCTGCCTGATTAAACAGGGGGTGAGGCTGCTTCACAAGGTTTAAGTGCTCTGCTAATTCTCAGCAATAGCTCAGGTGAGACTAATTTGTCCACAGGCTGTGACACAGCTAAATACCTCTCCAGGAGAGATACAGAAATATCTAATACTCCAAGCATTCAAGTCTAAAAAAACCCACTTATTTTATAAAAGAAAGTGTACCGAAGTGAGATATCTTCTGTCTTCTTTGGTGGATTTCTTTCAATTTATTGCATATTATTGACTATTGTATTGCTTTTATAAAGTTGTTTTTTTGAGAGTTAAACCACCCTTATTTAAGAGAAAATAAAACAATGCCCTTCCTCCAAACAGCCAGCAGTCATTGTGATCTTACTCTACACCCCAGGCACTCTCAGGCCACTGTACGCCAGCTCCGACGGGTCCCACACGGCGTTGTCCCGGGGGCAGTGGCTGTGGCAGGCACAGGTCAGGATGGCCATGACCGGCTTGCGAGTGGTTTTGCCGTTGGTGCACTGGAACTCCACCAGGCTGGTCTTGGTTCTGTGCGGGGTGCAGCAGCGGCCGTCCATACAGGAGCCACAGTAGCGAGGCTTGTAGGCCTGGACGCTGGTGCAGTTCTTGTAAGAGAAGTGAACGGCCGTGTCGCTTCTTGCCACCCTCTGACACTTACTGTCTCTCTGCTGGACAGGGGAAGAGGTCATGAGATGTTGCAATTTTTGTGTACTCACTTGAAAGATCCGAATGAGCTGAAGGCAAAGAGGCGTACCCTTGGTGCGAGCTGTGCGAGCTGCTCCTGCTGGATGTCGCAGGGCCTGACCACGCAGAGCCGACTCTGCTTCACCATCTCACACCGATCGTTCTTGTTTGTGACCCTGGTGGACACCCCCATGCCGCACGTCTGAGAGCACGCCCCCCACTCTGTGGTTTGCTCAACGCAGTTCAGGCTGGGGTCCCAGCCATTAAAGCTGACCGTCTCCTCCTGACGAAAAGCTGAAGTGACCCAGAAGGATAAAATGTTTGGCAGTGTTAAACACATTGTTCAGTATAAAAGGTCATTATGTTATATTTAACTTTAGCAACTTAACTAAAGTAACCTTTCAGATTAGTGTCTCCCACTGGAGCTTAAGCTTTTATTTCTTTATTCTTTATCATTTTTTTTCACGTCTCACCCCGGTTGGAGTCAACTCACCTGCCAGGGCAAAGCCACCCAGTGCACTGGACTCCGTCTGGGGCTCACACACCCATTTCTCACAGCACTCTCCGGGCACCTGGACCTTGTGTGGCATGGGGCAGTCCGGCCCCGGCAGCATGACATCCAAGTTACAGCGTGGAACACAGCCTATCTGACCGTCGCGGCAGATACACTGGTACTTACAGCTGGGGAAGAAGATCTGTCCGTTCTGATACACAGAGCCATCCAAAACGCACACGTTCCCCACGGAAACTACAGAAGGGAGGCGAAACAAACAGAGACATTATAGGGTTTTTTGTTTACATGCAGGGAAAAAAGTATCCGCCACTGTACGCATGTGTGTCCCTAAATGCAGCAGCCGACTCACAGACGCAGACGCCAGTCCTTCTGTGGACGTTGACAGAGTAGTCACACTGCAGACCCTTACGGACGTCGCAGGGGTTCATCTCGGAGCAGACTTGGCCCGTTTGACTCGCACAAACCAGGCAGCAGGCGCAGTCGTCCAGGACCACAGGCACCCCGGGGGGACACACAGGGATGTCTTGTGGACACTGGCATCTTCGAGGACACATCTGGGACCAGGCTGGTGTCAAAACCTGAGTAGAAAAACAAATATTGGTGAGAATCTCATGCTCTCAAAACGAATGAAGGTATAAAATAAACAAACACATTCATTTAAAACTGGTAAACATTAAACAGGCAACTCAGTATCTTGATATTTACCTGATGACCATGACATTTACTTTGTCGTTTTGATGCCACACTTTTATTTTAACATGTTGTCTGAACCCAAGTTATAGTCGGCACAATAAACTAAGCAATATTACAGGTTAAGTTGTGAAAAATACTTTAGAACACCAAAAGGAGATAATATGAAATCATTTAAAAAAATTTTTTTTAAAAAGGGTTGTAATTCTTACCTGTGCTGTTAAAAAGAAAGCAAACACAACTTTTTCTAAAAAATGACCCATCTTCCTGTTGTGTTGTGTTTAAAAAAGAGCCTGTTGAGCCTCGCGTTTCAGGGTTCAAGCGTCGCTCCTCTCTGTGGTGCAGCAGAGGGTTGGTCTCTCTCTGTCGTCTCTGTCGTTCTGGCTCCGGACTCGGGAGAGGAGGACCTTTTATACGACTGAGCTGTGAAGACAAGACGGAAGGAATGCTGGAGGGAGTTGGACCGAGATCAGAGTCACATTTTAATGTGGGAAGACGCTACCATAAACATGATCTGACATCCTAAAAGACCTACTTTTTATCATATCAGTAGTAAAATCATTATAAATTGCTTGTATGTTTGTATAATAGTTAATAACTTTCACCAACTTGTCCTTTGTGTGTACACTCTTTGTCGATGAGCTCAATATGTTATCATTTTCACACACTCCCTGCTTGTTTCCTCATTTCAAAGCCTCTGACCTTTCTCTCGATCCCTACGTGGGAGGTCATGGTGGAAAACCATCCTATTCCCCGTAGAAATGTTTCTGTTTCCTTAAATAGCTGCACGGTGGAAACTTTGGACAGGGATGGAGAAGGACAGAATAACACATCTGGTCGGAGGAACCTTTCTGTGTTTTATGAGTAAAAGTTTATTTAGGGATTAGGATGATAAGAAGACAGAAGTTCAGTGAGTTTAGTTTGTATATTTGCAGCTATGATGACTCTCTTTAAAAGTCACAGATATTAGATGTTTCCCCCCATTTATATATGACTACATTCAAATGATGCTGTTCAAATTTAGCAAGAACACAGAATGATTCAGTTTTCCGTTCATAAAAGTATTATGAAATACATGGTATCCCATAGTTTACATGCTGCACACACACACTTTGTGTAGGACTAACTATGATGGCAAAAACCAAGAAACATGGCAACAATGAACGTGTACCCTGCTTTTAATATTTTTTCTCATTTGTTTCAACAAAGCCAGACTAAACATTAGCATCACTCAGCAAAACTATTACAAATCGTAAGCTGTAAATCTGATAATAAATGACAAGGAACACTTAAAGCTCAACAGAAATGTTAGCATTAGGAAGTTTTTATAATAAAACCTGCATGTAATAGTATGTATAATGTGTTAGTTTATCTATTTTAATGTGATGGTATGGGTAGAAAAAGGGCAATTGACTCCAGTCCCACGGTATTTTGTTGAAAGGAGCTTACCTGAAGCCTTTTAAAAACAGTATAATGGTCACTTTTCTGTGGAGTCCCACGGTATTTTGTTGAAAGGAGCTTACCTGAAGCCTTTTAAAAACAGTATAATGGTCACTTTTCTGTGGCTTTTGCTTAAATCACCTTCAATCCAACGCACATGAGCGGATGAGGATGAACAGAAGTGTGCATGGGACGACCAAGAGCTGCTGAAGGTTCCAACAGAGGGGAGAAAACGTGGCTGTTTTCATTATAGCTCATGTTGTGAGTATCATTGTGTCAGAAAAAAAGGCCAAAAATAAACCAGATCTGAATGAATGAATGCTTCCAGAACATTTCCCTGCGAGAGGTCATAAAAGCCCTTTGAAACTTCAGACTTGAACAGGATGTTATGTTCTTCTGTGCCGGCGATCAGTGTCCACATTTTCATTTGGAATAAATCTTTTTTCCCCTCTTTATATTGCAGCATGCATGTGTTGTCAGTTGCTATAACGATGCTGTGCGTTTGTTTTACTTCTCCGATGTGTGACCTGACCAAAGCCGCAACCCTAGGTGTTCTGAAAAACATTTATATTGCTGTTCCAACACATTATTCAAGAGTACTTCCTGTTAAGACATCGCCTCCATGTGCATCGAAAAACCCCAAAAACTTAGCCCCGGGCTTGCCGTCCATTCACAGTTTGCTTCTTCTCTCAGTTATTTGACAGAAAGAAAGTCGGCTTCAGAGCAGCTCTCCAAATACCTCCTGGTTCCAGTGAAGGGTCGGCGGCTGGGCCAGGATCTTGATTCAGTGCTGCTCAAACAGAGGAAGCTGAAGAATGTTAAACATCACACGCCGGCTTTGTTTGGCTGGCCTGTGTAGATTTCTTCATCTTTACCTTCTGTGCCATGTTGTTTTCCTTTCTGATGTGCTCCTGGAGTGGGGCACAAGGTGGACTGTAACAGAAATGACACCATGTCACAGGAGGGGATTGTATAAAACTGGGTCTTTTCTAGATTAAAACGGTTTGAGACCAACCCTCTGAACTTGATTCTCCATCTTCTGTTCGATTCAGACAATTAAAACAGGGCAAACAACTGACTACAGAAAAAAGATTTATCCTGGCATGCCACAGTTTTTCACCAGTCTGAATATAAGCATGTAAATATTATAATTATTGTAGTGGAAAATTCTGATGCATGAGAAAATATGAAGATTATTTTCAGTGTGACAGTTTGGCACATGGCGAGTGTGATATCTTGCAAGTGTGAAACAGGAAGTCTGGTCACGCTGCGTACGCACTTTTGTGGTATCTGCAAAATATTTCAAGTGTTTGTAGAGCTGAGAGAATATAAAAGAAAGGCCTAAAGGGGAAGGACCGAGATGGAGATATAGAGAGGAGTGAAAAGAGACACTTTAAAGAAAACGGTGCTGAAAGGACTGACAGAAAAATGATCCTTAGCAACAACACTAACTGCTTAAGAGATAGTTTGGATATTTTAAAGTTGGGCTCTGTGGAAAGGTTACGAACAATTAATATCTTACCTGTTGTGGATAGCTGTCTGAGTGGCCTCACACTGGAGAAAGAATTAGTAAATTAACAGCTAGTTGGAGCAACACCAGGACCAAAGCAGATTGTTTCCGGCTTTAAACAACTTCAGTTTTAACAGTTTCACAGAAGTTCATCCAAAGTTTGTTTTAGAAACCTCTTCATCACGGTCAGTTTTGCATTATATGATCATTCTATGTTATTACTGGCAGACGTGGCCCAGGTTGCACCAAAAGTGCTACAGCTAGCTGCTGCTGCTGCTTCTATTTACAAATAACCAAATAATTCCACATAAATACCCATTTATTTATCTGCACTACTCTGCAAAAATTTATATATATATTTATATATATATATATATATATATTTGTATATATATATATATATATATATATATATATATATATATATATATATATATATAATGACTGAAACATCCATTCTATGCCACTTATTGGCGAGAATGTGCACATTGACAACGTATTAAAAAAAAACAGAGAAAGAACATTCTTGAAGTAGCTCAAAAATATATGATTTTTGTAAAATTTTTGTTTTTGTGTAGTACAGATGCAGTGTGCACAGAGCTTAAATTCTTTCTCTAAACGGAGGTCGTTCAAAAAGCGAGCTACAGCAAGTAAGACATCATTCATCCATAACGTTTCCACAGAAACCTCAGAAACGTTCAAACTGTTGTGAACACGTTGTGCTAAACGCTGTGGCACACGTTCGACACGTTGTGCTAATTTTAGTCATCTTTCAGTCTTCCTCCCCACTGCACCTTCTTCTTCAGCTGCAGGAAACAGTTTTGTGCTGTTTCAAAACAACCAAAGACAGCTGGCCTTCCAGCTGCTGGCGTTGGGGCAGATTTGGAGCTTCGAGCCCTCACCATGTGGTGGGGCCACACAGTGGATGCCTCTTGAGTTTACATAGACACTCAGGCAACAATTTACAAAGTGTCTCACAGTAACGTTTATGGTCAGCAGTCTGTGTGGCACAGGAAGTGGATTTGATCTTGATATACTGTCACAGCTATGGATTTGAGCCTTACTGCATTATTTTTGCTCCTTTCAGTTTAAAGTTCAAATGTCAGCTGGGACAGGGTTCGCCACCTGAAAGCCATCTGAAGGAAGTCGTACGGATCCAAACAATTGGACGGCGAGAAGATCTGAAGAGTGGCTCAAACTGCCACGGGACTTTCTGTTGTAGAGCGCTGTAAATATAGACACAGACTGTTGTTTATAGGAGCTTGATCTGGCTCTGAGCGTTACGTACACAACATGGAGGGAGACGTGCCTCGTTCCTGTATGATGTCAGCTTTTTTATAAAAAGACTGAAGCTGAACCAACAGAGTTCAGAATTGGTGAATGGCCTCTGTGACGTGTTCTTTCACTGATGCTCTTCCAAAATAAACCTCCTAAAGCGGCCCTGTCGTTCGTTCACATCTATTTGTTTTCAGATTGTTTAATATTACTTCTGTTCTGCTGAACACTGTTATTGGCTTACATGGGATATTTCCTGATGACCAAAGGGAAAAACCAATGCATATGTTTCTTTAAAGGGATAGTTCAGATCTTTCCCCTCAAAAGGAGTCTCTGAAGACTGGTTGGATTTCACCAAACATCGGTTCTGCACTCCAATCCTTTCCAGACACAAGGTGTGTGTGTGTGTGTGTGTGTGAGAGAGAGAGATCAGTGCCACAGTACCTTCTCCCTGACCCATCTCTCCTGTCTTCCGTTTTCCATGCAGACATGTGAGTTTGCAGAGCGTTCCCAGGCGCTCATGTATGAAGCTGAAAGGTTTCACTTTGCGCACCAAGCGGCAGTCAGTCGGTCAGTCAGTGGAAATAACAGCTTGGGGGGGCCACCACAAATCTCTCACCCAGAGTTTATTTGCTGTACGCCACTGTACATGAAGTGAATCACCGGGACAGAGGCAGCTGCCTCCTCTGGTGGGTGGCAGTGGACTGGATGCGTTGCGGAGCTTTCCACTAATAAAACGTGTCATATGGAAAAACCTCAGGATGCGTTTCAAGAGGATGGGAAAGGGCTTGGTGTTTTCTCTGAGCAGACGGAGAGAGCCGGTGGCTTCCTGTGTGGAAGAGGGGACTGATGTCTTTGAAAAAGAGCAGTAACGTTTGGGCCGCGGGGACTAAAAATAATCAAATTAGAAGAACCTTTATGGGTCCTGAACCAAATCAGAAAACACACAAATCAGCTGCAACAATATCACCAAGAACATCTGGAGTGAAAGGAAGAGAGAAAGTGTTTCACTAAATGTATTTCTTGTACGTTTTTGCCCTTTTCATTTAATTTAGGATGAATTAGAAAGAAACTTTCAACAGTCTCCTGCCTCCCAACATGCTGCTGCTTTGACTGACCTCAGTAAACATCGGCGTGATGCTCAGTCGACTCTATGGCAACCGGTAACCCTGCCCAACCTTACATAGTGAAGTATGTGTGAACATACGGCCAGTGGACTGCATTTAGGACCGGTATGTCGAGAATGTTAGGTTTCACCAAGGAGAAGCACAGAAATGCAGCCTTAAAGATGCCCAGAAGGTTACAAGTTTGTTTACCGTTTACTTAGAGAGAATGACCTGGAGCCAGGGAGGCTGTTTTCACTGTTTTCAGCTTTACATATAAAAATACCGCATCTCCTCTATACACATATATAAGCAGCAAGCTAATCTTCTGTAACATTTTATGCAAAATAGTAGTAATCCATAGTCAATGAATAAAATGTAAGTTAATAAGATGTAAGCCATGACCAGTTAAATGTGTTAAAAATACAATAGAGTTGTTTAAGAAAGGCTGCACAACACGTGAATGATGATCGTACACCAACATCTGTTGATACTAAAAGAGACGGCAACAAAACAGATCAACACCTTGTTAAATATTTGATTAAAATAATATGCCTGATCTTTTAAAGTGGGGCTCTGCGGAAGGGTTATAATCAGCTAATATCTTACCTGTTGTAGAAAGCTAGCAAACTGTTGCCACGATGAAACAACTCCAAGCTCCAAAATGTCAAAAAACATTCATGCAAACACGTTTTAAAGAGCCTTCACGCTACCCTCAGTTTCACATTACATGGTCATTTTTACCATTTTTTACCATAAATAATAGAAATATTATCATATCGCAGGAAGCCACCAACTGAACTGGAAGCGCCGCAATTTGGTTATTTGTGCTTACAAAATAATGTAAAATAACCATGTAATGCATAATTACCTGCTAATTTGGTCTATAATATAACATTTGAATGATCTGCTTTGAAAGTTTTCAAGTTGAGTTGTTTTTAAGACAACCCACTTTGGTCTTGGTGCAGCTCAGTCTACGTGTTAGCTGGTTAGTCTGGTCAGAATTTAATTTGTTTCTGCAAACTGAGGTCTTTCTAAAAACTATCTAAAACAAAACAAGATATTCTTTGTTCATAACCTTTCCTCAAAACCTTATTCCAAAAGATCTAAACTATCTCTTTAAATCGATCCATCTCCTTTACCTGCGTTTCTGTGCAGGGTCACAGGGGAGCTGGTGCCTTTGTGCCTCTGCCTTTACATTGAAATCATAAATAAAGTTTTAATTTTTGGTAGTGACCTATTTTTAATTTACAGGAATATAAAATGAGAGTCCACTCTAATTAAGGATTTTTTTGTTGCACTTTTTTGTAAAAACCATGCTAGAAATCCATCCTTCCATTTCCTTTGAAGCGTTTTTCTCATTGCTGCAATACTTAAGTTTGACTACTGGAGGTCAGAAGTATACAATAAATAAACTAAGTTCTTTCACAGAAGTAGTTTGTTGATAAAGAAATTACACCCAGGAAGCATACTAATAATAAATTAACAAACGTAATCTTTGCATGAGCTCACAGCAGTATAGTCTGTTAAGATCATGTGTTGATTAGAGAGCCAAAGGCACATATTTGTCATAAATATCCAAACATTTAGGGCAGTGCCCAATCCAGGTCCTTGAGGGCCACTATCCTGCACATTTTAGATGCTTCTCTGCTTTGAAACACCTAGTTTGAATAAATGAGGGATTAACAGGGTTCTGCAGATATTAAAGACATGCAGAAGAGCAGGGAAACATCTAAAACGTGCAGAATGGTGGCTTTCGAGGACCAAGATTGGGCACCACTGATTTAGGGGAACTCAGCTGTATATTCCTGCATATATAATGCATCACAAACAGGTACAGCTTCTCTTTACTGTCCGGTTATTCTTCTCCTTTGGATCTTTTCTTGGACTTTTTTTTGTCATTTGTGTTCTTGGCGTCATTAGATCACACATACAGGCAATAAAAAAACCTCAAGGGAAGCTCTTAATGTGGCCATTATGGCACTCCACTGAACAACGTAATGATTCAAGTGAGCCATTACTCAAGAATTAAGCCTTTTTTTCTTAATGGCTGACGCCTTCTTTAGTAGCTCAGAGCACAATTGGGTCATGGTTGTTTCATTTTGTGGACATGGGGGAGGAAAAGTGTAAACGTCTTCGACTAAGAGAACAGACGTCCAGTTGCTTAGTTTAAAACTGTTAGGATCTGCCATGTTTTAGGATTAGCGTGAGCACCGGTGGGGGCGATGAAAGGTACTTTAGAGTAACTTTAAACATGCAGCAACAAAAAAAACACTATATTTTTTGAAAGTACAGATAATTACAAAAACATTTCTAGCTGTTGTGTTGTTATTAAAAGACGTAAAACAAATTCACAACAGAAACTATCTCCACTTTTCCCCTTTTTTATGTACAAGCTAATATTAGCATAGCAGCACAGCTATCTGCTACAGGTCGTTGGAGTTTAAAACTCCCATCAGCCATTGCTTCAAAGTAAGGCGATGACTCCTGAGACAGTTTATGATTTATTAATTTCCGCCATTTGGTAACCATTTAGGCACATATTTGATGTAGAGTGTATTATGTAGTTTGAATATTAGTGTTGCTGGAGATGTCGTCCTAATTGCCACCATGTTAAAACTTTCTCTGGCAATTAGAGACATTCTGCCATACTAGATAAGCCATATTCAGATATAAATGTTAGAAGTACTTTCTGCTATCTGAAACTAAGGCTGAATAAGTTGTCTTTTCTGTGTGCATGAATACGATACTTCATACATAATAAAAGGTGTTGCTGTGGAGAAATCACAGGAATGAGCTAACCCTTCTTCAGAGAGCAAGATAATAAACCACCAATGCCTCTGATTCAGTCCATTCAGAGCATCAACCTTGACGAGACCTGCTTTATTTCCCAGTTTTGTCCTCGGCGCTGCTCTACACCAACTGTGACGCAGTGAGCAACAAAAAGCTGTCAGGCCCCTGTGGGCTCACTGTTTGTTCAGGAGCAGCTGTGTCTCAGCTGCTCTTCCCACACGAACGCGCACAATTGCAACTGTTTGAGGCACGAAGTTCGTTACCTGCGTCCCGCCAAACTGAACCAAACCAACCTGTCGATACTTGGAGTGGTGCTCCGTTGTGCACAGAGGTGGAGACAATGTCAAAGCGCACGCCGCTCAGCTTTGTGGTGACTCTAAGTCTGAGCAATAAAGCTTTTAGATCCACTCCATCAGGTCCGTTTTAGTGACTAAAGAGCTTTCTATTTGCCTAACAGTGTTGGTTTTGTTCTCTCGCTCGAGTTCAATAAATAGTCCTTCATATTTTCCGGAGCTTGAAATTCCCATCTGTTTTGTCTGAATCCATGTCATAACCTTAAGTCAACAAAACCCCTACGGTTATTATAATTATCTTGTTGCTGTGTACAATATTGCCACTTACTGCTACAGCTGCATCTGTTCCAGTTATCCTGGTTTAAGGTGAACACATTACATGCATATTCTCTGCAACAGTACAATGGGATAAAGCCGACAAATGCTTTGGAAATGAATAAAATATTCGCTTTTTCCGAGAGCGATTCCACTCACATTGTTATACTTTCTAAAGGTTTTATTCCCATTAATTATTATTTTATCAATCTAAGCTCTGAACTTGTGTCAACACCTTTTGATTTTAAATTAAGAAAAAAAACACATTATCATGCCCTCTTCTGCCAGTTTATTTACTTAATGGTCCATTATTGTATACTTTAATACACAACATACTGTAAGCCTTTTTAAACAGGAAAACATGCTTTTCACTACCTTTTGGTTTACACAAATCTTATAGCACACAAAGAGAAATGATCTTTTCTGTTGAAGTAAATCATGCACAAGTAGCTGATTGCAGGTGAGAAATGTAGAGTTGTTTAATTTCATACTTCACCTGTTTTTTTTGTTTTTTTTGAATAAACACTTTTTTTTATTTCCCTTAAATATCCAGCAGTCAGGCTGATTTGCTTGAAACATGACGTAGTATTATTGACCGAACAACACACACCGAGTCAGTATTTTTATAATAGCACACTACACAAGCTCTAAAGTTTCATCTTGACTCCCAGACACAGAGCCAGCTCATTTTTCTGGATCTTTCCATCCTTGTTGACGTCGCAGTGACTCAGTAGAACAATCCGCAGCTTGTCCAGGTCCGGACCCGAGATGTTGGGCTGTAGAGGGGGGAAGGAAGAGGTGCAAGGTGAAGAACAGGAAGTGCTTTAATACATGTGACGTCAGCAACAGGTGAGCAACGTCTTCCATAGAGCAGCAATTATGTCTGACATAAAGATTTAGGTTTTTTTTTTTCCAGTATGATGCATTTTTGTGGACTTTGTAAACCAAATAGGGGTTTGAGGTGAGGGTGAGACTGAAAATTGAATAAAGCAGACATGGTTCCCAAAAGAGTTGTTGGCGAGTCTGCAAAACCATTATAGTGTCTTAGATTAAGATTTATTGCACATTCATTGGAAACTCAAGGCCTTTTGACTACACAACAAATGGAACACCATTTGAAAAAAAAAAAATCTTCAATTTTCCAACCCTTTCCAACCCCTCCTTGTTGATAGCAGGACCAGCTTTCTTTGGAACAGGGCATTTTTGAGTTAATCCACAACATTTAAAGCGCTGAACGTTTCTCATTGGGCAAGTATTCCCAGCATTTTGTTTGCACCTCTCTTAATTGTTTTTAATAAGATGTAAAATTTGACAACTGTCAGTTAGACGGAAAGAAAAGCTGTCACTGTCTGTAAACAGAACTCTGAAACTCGTGCATTTCTACACGTTCAAATAAATGGGCTTTAGTCACTTTCACGTTTCTATTGCGAAGGAGAGAAATCTTTCACCACAGGAAAACATCCAAACCGAACAACAAAGCATTACGTGCAGATTGTTGAACAGCAGTTACTGTGAGGCCCAAATAAAACACCCACAGAATTGTGTAACATTACCACATTTTTCACCAATAAATTTGCTTTGGCTGTAAACTGATGTCATAAATTAATAATAATGGGTGCAAACAAATGACCTCATTGTGTACTCAATGCAAAAAAGAGATAACTGTGACCAAATGGCCAGTCATTAAAAGCATTAGTTCACATTGCAAATAGCACTTAGTTAGGGACCCATGAGAAAATCATCAGCTTCCCACTTGCCTGATTCCAGATTAGCAATTAAATTATAAAATAAAAGCATTTTAGACAAAAGTAGTATCATCCAAAGTTTACAGGGAGGAAAAAAGGTGAGAAAGAAGCTCACCCTGACCAGGCCCATCATGTCTTTGACAAAGCCGTCCACCTCAGCACCCTCCAGAGCTCCTGTTTTACTCTGAACAAGAAGAGAGAAAGATAAAAACAAAAGGCAAATTAGAGACTATAAAAACAGTAAGAAAATGCTGAAAGCTTACGTTAATTACATCCTGCAGCTATTCTGCATTTTTCTTTAACTGGAGCACCATTGAAGACCATTGAACAGAACAAAACTCGTCCTAGTTTGCTTCACTTTTATCACATGCAGTAAAGGACATGTTCTGTTAGCATTTTAAAGCAACCATTAATAGAGTAAATTACTGATAATAAAGGGTCATGATGGAAGACATTCTAAAACACCTAAAGTAAGAGTTTATACGGCATTAAAAAAACATCTATGCACTGTGTTTTCTTAGTGTGAAATAGAGTTCTGTACAAAGTTTTTGCACAGAAACTGGTTAAACATGAATTGGCTAGGCTTTCCAAATGCCTGCTCAAAAAAAAAAAACAATACCAAAACAACTCACATTTGATTATTATTTTTATACACAATTTACACACAGTGTGACGTGAAACAAGAAACATCAGCAAAAGCAGAGACGGAAAAAATCTTTTGTGTGTCTCCTTCAGTTTTTGCTACAATAATTACAAAAATTTCTTGAAGACAGTTTGCAGATAAATGAGCCCGAACAAAACTGAGGATCTTTATTTTCATCATTTTCAGAGCTCGGGATGCTGCATGAGCAAAAAAAGAAGTAACTATGAAAAGGCCATTTAAAATTTTCAGCCTGATTCTACAGAAGTACTCCAGTTTTATACACCAGTAGTTATGTTTTGAACAGTTTTACTAAAGGCGGGGTAAATAAAAATATGCCTTTTTAATAAAAACAAACAAACAAAAAAAGTGATTACAAAGACAATTGTCTGGAAAAGCAGAAGCTTTTCATCAAGGAATCCTGAGTTGTTGTCCTCATGTCCTGCAGACTGACTTGGACACATAATGAGTGTTTTGTTTAATATATTCCATTAGACAGGTACAACGAGCTAATTGGATTCATTGCCTGAGCACTGAGTTTCCTTTTCTACACCACACTAATTTGAGCTAATTTGAGAGTTTGCAGTGGAAACATCAGCAGAGCTTATATCTGATTTGGTTTGAAAATCAGCAAATAAACCAAGCTGTAGTCTGCCCTATGGTTTAGAGATAAAAAAGAAGAAAATATATGATGAGTCTCTTGAAACCATTTTTATTTCATTTACATTAAATACTTTGCTTTTTTTTTTTTAAATTACAGATCAGTTTAACTCAATAACCAAAACATTTTTGTTTGTTTGGCATATATTCTGAATGTATGTACATTAAACTGGGAACACAGACAGTAAAATAACAAAAGGGAATAAATAGGTGCAGTAATGTAATGCATTGAGTGTATTAATAGACTTACAACATCGTAATGGTTAAAAATCTTCTCAAAGTCTCTCTTTCTCTCATTGTTACTGCAGGCCTTGGGTGGAAAAAAAACATAATGAGTTGTTCAAACTCATAAAAATGTAAAGAAGAGAACAAACTTTTTATTATTATTATTATTCTTACATCCATCTGGAACTGGAGCAGGAAATTCTCTCCCAGAGCTAAGATCCTTAGAGATAAAGAGAGACACAGTTAATGAGAGGATTTAAAGCTGGTTAGAATTTAATGTTCAGTGTAAAGAAAGTACCGGGCTAAATCATTCAGATCCAAGCAACCATCCTTGTTTTTATCAAAAATCTTCATCTGCAAGAGAAGAGAGATGCAGTTAAAAACAATTTACTGGGAATGTCGGCGATTCTGAAGCCAGTTCACCTTTTTGTCTGATGTAAAGGTTATCTAAATCAGTAATCCTAAATCCAAAGGACTGACCTGTTTGAGACAGAATGATTTGTAGCTCAGGTTCAGAAAACTTTGAAAGCTTTTAAAAATATTTCCATTCATGATTTCTCGTGCTGAAAACTGAGAGAAGCTGTTGTATGTTTTACTTCATTTCTCTCAGTTAATACAGTATTCTTACTAGGAGCTTTTTACATCTGGACTTTTATAGATGGTGATCAACAAAAAACACAAACATATCCAATCAACTACAAGTTATTTGGGCAAAACACTAAAAACGATCAAAGATCATTTGTCCCAAACCAACCTGCTGTAACACAAAACGGTGCCTGCGGATGTTTCAAAGACAGACTAAGGCCCTGTTTACATGAGAACAGTCTCTGGAAACATTTCAAAGTTTATTGAGGTGAATCAACAAGGAAAAAACACGTTTCCATGGATACAGCTGTGCTCATTGAATCTGTTGTAGTTTCCATACCAGGCGGGGTTGCCAGATAGGAAATGACAAACCACCATACTGTCACTTTAAAATGAATGTATTTTGACCCAAACTATCATATGTGCTGAGTGAAGTGTGCCTTCATGTGCACAGAAAAGGAGGGGTCTTGACCCTAAAACTATTTCATAAAAACTGTAATTATCGTACATCTGGTAACACTGATGCCAGGCTGTCAATGAGGCGCACATGCAGTCTGGTGCATGTAAACAGTTCCATCCAAAATGATGAATACGAGGATGTTTGTTTGGACCGAGGACGAGTTTGGGTCGCTCCTACGTGAAAAGGCTGAGTAACATAAACAGCATTCTGCTATCCGTCATTGTTACTGGTGTTCATCTACTCGTGCAGGCGCAGAAAGAATAATGACTGCAGCTGTCCGTAGTGCACACGCACAAAGTCACACCTCTGAGGAGAGGTTCCCAAAAACCTGGATTCAAAAAGCTTTGGCTTCCAAGAAAACAAGGTTGTCGTGTAAACTAAAGGTCAAGCTGCTACAGAAATGTTATAGTTTCACTGAAACACAGCTTAACACAGATGTACTTCACATGCTGTAAATGCAAAATAGTCTTTGTCTCATCAAATTCACACCAGACATGTTTTATTTGAACTCTTGTTATCCAGAATGTCTCCATTACCATGGTGTCAGTGTACTCCTCCAGCTTGTCCGAGGACACATCCTTGTTGTGCTGCTGGAACAAGTCTTTCAGGAAAGCCTAAAAAAATAAAAAATACAAAGGCAAAAAGAAGGTAATGAATTATTTATTCATCCAGAAAAAACATCATGCTTTGAAATGTTAGAGAAAAAAAATGATGTCAGGAGCTGAAAAACAAAAGTCTTTCCTTTCCTTGATCAGTCAAGTTCTGGTGAACTGACTGGGTTTATTTTGGGAATAATCTCACTCAGTTTAGAAATCTCCCACAACATTTTCTTCTACAGAGATCACTATACCCTAAAATGACTTTTGTAGTAAAAAATTGGCAAACATAAACAAACTGAACTGAGTCTTAATCTCATTGTTGCTGGGTTTTAAACTAATTCTGGCTGACCAGATGTTTCCCTTTAGTAATGCTGCAGATTGACGTCCCATTGACTCTGCTGCCATTATTTACATCATCCTCCATGTTGGCTTTGCAATAATTATATGTTTCCTTCTTTAGCCTAAGTGCTTTTTAAAAAAAAAAAAACCTTTTCCTGTCCTCACCCCTCTCAGCCAATCGATGCAGATGATAATCCTTCCAGAGCCTGGATCCACAGGAGATTGAATCAAGTAAAAAAAATTGATGCAATCTGTTTTCTATGCCAGATATTTTTTTTAAAAAGACGATGGCTAATAAAGCAAAACCATCAGTACTGAATTGGGCTGAATGTAATTAGACCATTTCTGGACTTCAGACCAGGAGCCACTCACTTTGTCCCTCTGTATGACGGCCTTAGTCAGGGATGGGTTCGATGTGAACTGAAATGCACATTTGTTTTTGAGCTGGAAGCCTCACCTTCAGCTCCTGAGCTGATATGTAGCCACTGCAGTCGATGTCATACTTCCTCCATATCTACAGCAGGTGGAACAGGACGGATCAGCAAACGTTCACAGAATACTGAGAATCTGAACACAACCGACTCAACGTTTGTGACTGAAACATCACTCTAGATGAAATTAAGTATGGTGTTAACTAGTGGATGGCCACTCTGGGTTTACTCATTCGTCAGGAAAAGATTCTAATTACTCATTTATCTGACATGACAGGATTGCTTTTCTAACCACCGGGTAAGCATCACCCTCAGCAGAGTGCGTTCCCACCCCGCTCACCTCGTACCGTCGTGTCTGCTTGTTTTTACCTTCATGAATTCAACACTGTTGTACAGAGGAGCTTCTCTGCGGAAAACTAACAGGAAGTTTTCATCTTCGGGCAGGATCATGTTGGCCAGCTGGGAAACAGGCAGACAGCAGAGAGTTAATAAAACACTCTGTCTGTGCCATTTACCTCATGGAGCAAGGTTACGTGCAAAGTCCAAAAGATTTCTGAAAACCTGATATGGCCTTAAACAAAAAAACTGTCCAATTATAGTTAGAGTACATATTTTTTAATGAAGTTTATATTTTTCTGTAACAAAAGTGAGTTATTAAGCTTTCCTTTGTTGTCCAACAATTTTCCAATATACCAAAGTGGAAAAATAATAGAATTTGTAGATATTTGATCAAACAAAACCAAAAGCTATTTGCAGAAAGACAGAGTTAAACCTAATTCCACATCCTAATGAAGAACAAGTTCAGCTCCAGCTGCACCTGGCTCTGCTGCAGTTCATGTTGCTCCTCTTCTGCTGGGCTTTTCTCACCAATATCAGCGCTGCATCAGTAGATGAAACTGTTCCATACGAGCGTTATAATAAAGATATTGCTGTTCTCCAAATGACAAAACTCAAGTAAACTCAAGAGTTTCCAAGTAAACTCAGGAAAGGAACTTTAAAACATAAAATTTCATACATAGCATCTTGGATGGTGTCCTGCCTTGCAGAAAAAAAGTGCAAGTTTATGTTTACTTGTACTGCCTCTTTGTTAGGTGAAGGTCGTTAAACAAATCAGTCATACGATGTTGTGGTAGAGCAGAAATGGCACATTCATGCAGCTCTAATAGGAACCTGTGGTTTTCTGATGAGCCTGCTGACTTCCCTTTTGGCATCGTTATCATCTTCTGTGCAAAGTCAGCTGTGCTTTTGAAGAGACAGCGTAAAAAATTCTGTCATGGCTTAAAAAAAAGTATTAAGAATAGACACCCTGCATGAGATGACAATGCAGGAAGTTTTATAAGTCTTTACCAACAGCTTGCACAACGCTCTTAATAAATTCAACAGATAAGTGGTGTCAGCCGTAAACCGTTCTCCTGGAAACCTGCTGAGAATAACGAACCATGTTTTGACAGACTGAATGGTTAACAGTAGTTTACTGACCTGAACATTTAGCTTACATTGTTGGCTTTATCTGCTGACTTAAACAAGATGGCCTTTCTACTCTTAAATGCTTGTAGGGATAATAGCTGCTGCTGTCCACCATGATCTGCAACATTTCAGGACATGGACATTTCGTTAGGGGTGTTTTTTTGTTTTGTTTTTAAGTGAGATGTGCTCAAACTGCCCTGGGACTGTTTGCACAATAAATTTACACAACTATTAAACAGGCCAAGTTAGATACAAGATGACAGGCATCCATTATTAGTTCATGTCACATTGTTGTTCAGTATATTTACAGTAGATCGAAAGAATAATCAGCTTTTTGAAATTAGTAGTTAGTATAAAAAGTTTGATAACCACTGATTTTAGTCATTTTGGTGCCTGCCCATGTGGCATCTGTAGTCAGACTGGATGTAAAACGTTCATGTTGCGCATCTTATGTGTATCATAACAGTTGTGTTAATAATTGAGCTTCGGTGGAGCCATACGGTTGTTTTAACGTCCGATGGCCTTGCCACACCAACTCAACGTGTAAAACAGTCCCCTGTGGTTCACAAAAAAAAAAAAGGTGTGGAAGGCTGCAACAAGATTAAGATATGAAACTGAAACAGAAAGTCTGAACCTATCTTCAGAAATATAGTGCCTTTCTGCTACTTGAATTCACTCACATCTGAATTATGCCTAATTTTGTAGTCGTTACAACCAGATTAAGTGGCCGTACTAAAACTAAATCCAGTTGAATCCATACATATAGATTTGGAATATGGAGCTCAGTCATTTTATCATAATGGAAGCTATTAGAGACAAATCTTTTAAAGCAGATTTCTTGCAGAAGTTATGAGTCATGGTCCCAGAACTGGCTTTAGATGGACCACAGCTCAGAGCTCTGAACCGACCGTTCCTCCGTCAGTCGAAGTAAATCACCACTTATACAAGGAACGTATCGATTCATTCCTCCAGCTTTATGAGAGAAAGCCAGAACCTTTTGGTCTGAGAGTGTTATGCGTCATGGGAGTGGGCTAATGAATGATTAGGAGTTCCTCCGAAGAAAAGATAATTTACTTCATTACGGTGAAGCACGGTGAGAGCTGTACGCCAGGAGATGCACTAATTGCCAGAGCTACTGTATGCAACATTTTAGCCAATTACTTTCTTAAATCTCTGGGAAACAAAAGGAGCGTGTTTCCAGTCAAATAATAAAAGTAGATTAAGAATCAGCCTTTGATAATTAATGCTCTTTAAAGGGAAAAGGGTAAAAAAATACAAAATCACATTAAATCTAAAAAGATTAAACTATTTCCCATGTAGTACTGTGATGCTTTCACACTTTGCTCTTGTTTGCTTTGTATTAGGTAATTATTTTGACAAAATGCGTGTGTGTAGGTGTTCAGTTTAGCTAAGTGGTCTGTTTTCCTGCACTTCCAGAGGACAATAAGCCTCAGCAGTCCTGGTTGTGGGTCTTTGTTCTTCTTGACTAAAGCTCGGGTTGCATTAATGACATGGATGCTCAAGATTAATTTAAAAAAAAAAAGAAAACACGCAGAATTAAAGGCTCTCGTTTCTTCGAAGGAATGCATTTCACTTGCTGCCTTTCATGCCAGAGTTTTAGATTAATATCTTACGTTGAGATACAGCGGCTGGTTTGATCATCAGATTTCAGCTGAAAATCTGTCAAATTAAACAAGTTGTAGCCAACTTGGGGTTTGCTAAGCTTGATTAGCTGTGACAGCCATCTTTAACTCGAAAAGTTAATCTGTTGTAGATGCGCTTCTAATGATTGCTTTCTGAAAGATATATTAAACATCGGGAGATATGTTACCAACAAGCAGGCGAGGCTGACTGCAAGAGCTGATGCCAAAGTTTTGGGCAAAGATGTCGTGCAATGTGTATCACTCAGAGTATGTGTTAGAAACAACTCTCAGCTACTACCACACCAAATTTTACCTCCATATCTGTACAATTAACTAAGTTGCAGCCAGTTTGTATTGGCTTAGATCATCTTAAACTGGAATAATTTTAAAAGTTAATCCACTGTAAATGTACTTCCAGTGATTTTTTTGCAGAGTTTCATTAAAATCCATTCACTGGAAAAACCATTATCTTTGCCTTTCGGTGGGAGGTGATATAAAGAAGAGTGAGACATGGGTGGTAAACAGAGAGAAGATTAAAGTAGTGGGGCAGATGAAGATGATAATCTTGAGTAAAGAGGAAGTCGTCATGTGAGACTAAAAGGTTTCAAGTGTTCAGCATGTAACAGAGAGAAGTGGAGTGGTGGTGTGAAGGAACTGAATCTGCAGAGCCGAGGTCCAAAGTGTTTCCGCAAAGCAGATGCTATAAATGATTTATAATTTTCATCATCAGAGATCGGAGCGACTGGCAAGATGTAAGGCCGCGGTACGCCCCCTCAGTACAACGGTCCGGGTCAGGACAGGTCCCGACTGGCTTCACTGGCTACAGCTGGTCCAACAAGAAAGTTGACCAAAGTGCTTTACAATTCAATATATAAACTGATTAAATAAAATTAAATGAAATACATCATAAAACCATCAGCTACATAGCAACTCAAACTTTGCTGGAATCCAATGCCAAGTAATAAAAATGGGTTTTAAGTTTGGATTTAAAAGACTTCACAGTCTCAGCAGCCCGAATGTGAAAAAGTAAACCGTTTCCTAGGTTGGGAGCAGAAATAGCAAAATCCCAATCACCTTGGAATTTTAGTCTGGATCTTGGAACATCTAAGAAAAGCTGGATGGTACGATGGGGCCAGACCTTTTACAACTTTAAAAGCAAGCAATAAAATCTCTAAGTTCATTCTGAAATGCACAGGAAGCCAATGGAGAGAAGCCAGAACTGGAGAAATATTTTCATGTTTTTTAGTAGCTGTTAAAAGACGAGCTGCTGCATTCTGGACAGTTTGGAAGCAATGCAGAGATGATTTATCTCATCCAACATGCAAAGTGTTACAATAATCCAACCGAGAGGTAATAAAAGCATGAATCACTTTGTCAAGGCCTTTGGTTGGGAGATATGATTTCACTTTGGCTATGAGTCTTCGTTAGAAAACAAACACTTGACTTCACAACTGTATTTATCTGTTTGTCTGATTTAAAATCACTATCAACTATAACACGCAGGCTCCTGACAGCAGAGCGGCTGGAGGAAGCCGTGAGGCCGGGATTGTTAAAAGAAGATCCAGTGTTTGCATGAGCCGCGCCTGGTGAGGGCTGAGGGAGACATCCTCCTAACGCTCTTCATCACATGTATGGTTGCTCTGGTTTTACCCAGGCTTTGACCATAAACTGTCAGGTTTTAAAACAAACAAAGTTTTAAATGAATGATTGTGATCAGTCTCCATTTTATGTCGCAACCCAACTAGTCAAGTCAAGTCTAACAATTTACTTGCTTTTGCTTCCGTAGGCGCCGCCTCCATTATCTGCAAACTGGTAGAGGATTCCCCTACAGCAGAGAGTTTGTCCCGTTTAGGACCTTTAGATTTAGCAGGAAATCAAAATCTGAGAAATGATTCAGTCAAAGATCCAAACACACACAATGCAGAAACCAAATGCACTTCACTGTGGATATAAAAACAAGTATTTCTGAAGTACGCAGTTCATAAAAAGTAGCACTCATCCAGTTCCTTACTGAGGTATTCAATCTTGGGAATCTGTCTGTTTTGTTGCCTTAAAGATAATAAAATCTCTAATACGGCAAACTGCTTCTTTTATTGTAGTCTTAACAAATTCCTACCAAGCAAGTTCTTGACCTTGTCTGCTGTGGGTTTGTTTGATTTCTCTTCATTAACCTTTTTTTTTAAATGATTTCAAACAAGTTATATTCACCACTGTTTACCTTCATTAATCTAAAGTTGATTATTTTTATTTGTAGAATCATTGCTTTTATTCACATTAAATCCAATCAAATTCCTGTTTACCAGGAGAGATGAACACATTTGCAAGGCGCTCACAACAAAATCACAGTAACTAATGAAAATGTTGGTGATTGGAAATGAGTTACAAAAAAATAAATCCTACTGCACAGATTCTGTCTTTTCACCACAATGGAAATATCTATTATGTTTTCCAGACAACTTGAGTCAGCAAAAGCAGCATTTTTTGGTGTACCATCATTATTTAAAAGACACTTTACATGTGGTTTGGCTCCTTTTATGTCACAGTTTGTTTTGTGCCTTAGTCTGAAATGTTTGCTTCCTCACATTAGCCATTTCATGTAAGAGTCTAAAATTTCATGGATGGGTGCATATTGCCTGCTATATTTCATGCCAGAGTTTGAAACTAGGATCATCTTATTGAAAAATGTCTATTTTAGCCTTCTGGGGCTTGAAATTAATGTTATGCTCACTCACACGTGACCTCAGTAACAGACATCTATTACTGGTTGGGGTATGGGTTGAGGATGACTCACCAAATTTTATCTCAATAGCTGTAAGACAGACTGAAAAGAGCCAATTTTGTTTTGGCTAAGGTTGATTTGCTGTGGCGGTCATCTTAAATGAGTTTGACCTTAAAAGGTAACCAGATGTACATCTATTGAGTACTTTCTGAAAGTCTGATTCAAATTTGTACAGTGGTTCATGAGATATTTTGCTAATATGACAGACAAACAAACACACACACACACACACACAGTCATGTACATCATCGCCCACCTTTTGGTGCAGGGAGGTAAATAACCAAGTTCATGTAAACAGTTCTGCTTTTCAGTAGCATTTTCCTTTTTCTTCACTGCACAAAGAAAGCCATTTTGTCAACAGTGAAAATGTTGTCCACATAATTCAAAATGGGGGGGGGGCTTAAAAACGCAGCATTGATCCTTTTTTCCAAGTAAGTATTAACCTTTAATTTTTTTTTTTATTCAGGAGTTATCCGCCCAACACTGCAGACTCATACTTTTTCTCTGAAGCAGTATTGTCGAGTTAATGATGATGATGATGACGTAAATGGCAGCAAAGGATCAGAAATGGTTGTACCTCTTGGATCTGTAGTTTCCCATCAGCTGTAACATCATAGGCAGACATGAACCTCTGCTTCAGTCTCTGCACCCTCTCCTCCGTGGCTTTCTCCTGCAAAGAAACAGATTAAAATGATCAATAAATAAATAAAAGAGTGAGTTTCTGCTTGAAGTTGTTGTCAAACCACATATTTGACAGACACATACAGTGATGAAGTAACTAGACAAAATGAGATTTGATTAATAAACTCATAAGTTTGGAAAGTTAATGCAGTAACTGAAAACCTTACAATAAATGTCGAGCAAAATAGATTAGTGGCTGAGTCACGTTTATTTTTTGCTGCATCTCCATGGATACCCCTTTAATTTAACATGGTACCTTTTTTATTTTTTTCTCAAGGTCTGCGTTCTCTAACCGAGATAATCACCAGGTGTTTCAGCTCCTCGCCAACCCGTGCAGTTCAGTTCTCAGAAGAATCGTTTTCTGTCTCAGTTTTAGCCCGCATGAATCTTTATTTTGGCTTTTTCGCTCTCTTGAAATTTTTTTTTTTTTTTACAGTGGATATAAAAAGTCCTGTTAAAATGCCAGATTTAAAAAAAAAATTAGATCATGAGAAATGATTGCTAAACTTTTTCCACCTTTAATGTGACATTTACTCTGTACAACTCAACTGTTGCAAGAAAAAGATGTCAGGAAAAAAAAAATGCAATCATCTAGTTGCATAGGTGTGCACGTTCTTAAATAATTAGTTGACACACTTTTTGATTCAGGCATTGTTCTTCTTGTGACCCAGCAGCCATCAGTTAACGTGACCCTGACCAACCTGTTCAGCTTCCTGAGCAGGTTTGTCCTGATAATTACTCAGATGTGTCTTACAGCAAAACCAGAGATGTCACAAAGCGTCAGGAGGTTCTCACGGTTTAAAGGAATCGGTCAGGAAAGGTTAATCCTTTCCTCGGCATTAGAAAACCAGTGGGACGGAGTGAAGACGGCCACTAAGAAGTGGAGAAAATATAGAGCAACAGTGAAGGAACTGCAGACATTTCTGATTGTGTCCTACATGTGACAACAATCGCATGTTTTCCCCGTGTGTCTGAATGTTGGAGTAGCTCATTTCTGTGATGGCTAAGATGTTTTGCCAACAGACAAGGAGGTTTGACTCCAATAGGTAAAGTCAAAGTTTCAGTCAAAAATCTCACATAAGGAGTAGCGCTCAGAGTATAAATTGTAGATGACTCTCAGCTACTGCCTTGTCAAATTTTAGCTCAATATCTGAAAAATGGACTGAATTAGAGCCACCTTTCTGTTTTGTTAGTTCAGCTGGCTGATGATCCAAAAGTTAATCAGTTGCAGAGGTACATACAGTGATTGATTTCTGAAAGTTTCATTAAAATCTGTTAACTGGTTCATGAGATATTTTGACAACAGACAGACACACACACACACACAAAGACATGGGCAAAAACAATCCCCCGCCTTTCGTCTTTTGACATCAGGCGATAAAAAACAACAAAAATCAAAGCCACCCTGAAACTAAAGCATGACCTAATTAGCATGCAGAAACACTAACCAAGGAACACAATAACTAATCGAATCTACCTTAATAAACAAGCATCAATCAGCTCAAAGGGCCACAACAAATGGGAGACATAAACGTCTGCATCAGCTGTTTACATGATAATAACTAGAAGCACTCTGAGCGCAAACCTCCACCAAGGCTGTGGAGTCAGTAAAAAGGTGTAGGATCCATATCGTGACTCGGATCACCACCAGAATCTCATCGCTTGTTTTCCTGACAACCCCAACATTTCCTGAAAACTTAACAAAAATCTATGAATCAGTCATCCTGCTAACTGGCAGGCAGATGTACTGAAAACAGCCTCCTTCAGTGATGTACAGAATATATGAGTGTAATAACGAGCAAATGATGCAAACTTAAACTAATAAGCTAAACTTGAACGGAGCCTGGGAAGGAGAGCAGATAATGAGACCAGACGGAAGGCAGAACTTCAGCTTCCGTTGGCCACAGGCAGGTCGATGATGCTCTCTACCCAGTAATGAGAGGCCCCACGGGGGCCATAACACCGGGCGCCTTCCATTTCACTCAGCTGGGGTCGGACCCGGCCGGGAGTCGTGCTTTTTGCCTCCTAGACTGATGGCTTAAATCAGGGTCGACCTGTCATAGCGAGCTGACATGAGCAGCTGGAAACATAAAAGTCCAACAGCGAAAATGAAAACACATGAAGTCACCTGCAGATTATTGTCCAACCTGCGGTTCATCAGGTTCAAATGGCAGCTTTGGTCAAACCTTGGAAATAACAAAAAAACGCGATCTAATGTGAAATCGCAAGATGTCATGCTCAGAGTATGTTTTGCGAGTGACTCTCAGCCACCACACCAAACCTTAGCACAAAAGCTGCACAACAGCATTGTGCTCTCTAAGATCTCTCAGTTTTGGCGGCCATTTTGAATTGGATTGACTCTAAAACAGGGGTAGGCAACCCTGATCCTGGAGAGCCACTATCCTGCATGTTTTCCTTGTTTCTCTGCTCCAACACACCTGATTTGAATCAATGGGTGATTAACAGGCTTCTGCAGAACATGAAGAGGTGATTTAACCACTGAATCAGGTGTGTTGGAGCAGGGAAACAAGGAAAACATGTAGGATAGTGGTCCTCCAGGACCAGGATTGTAGACCCCTGCTCTGAAAGTTCTATTCAAAGTTCAGACACACAAACACATTATTGCATTTTGGCGGCGGGAGCGATTTAAAAGCTTCTAACAACTAGAGGCAAGTGCACTTTCAGTGCCTGTGATTTTTCTCCAAATAGCAGCCAAGTTTCCTCTTTCTCCGCTCTAACCTCCAGACACTGAACTGTAACTATAGAAACTTGCTGATTTCATGATGCCAAAGCCTGATTCACCAATTTGTGCAGTGCAGAGCACGCAAAGCTGCAGATCATTAAGTGCCATTATGATCATTAAGTGATCATTATGACTTTGTAATTTTGTGTTTTTAGGATGTAAAGCACTTTGAACTGCCTTGTTGCCGAAATGTGTTACACAAATACATTTGGCTTGACTTAAAAGTTTCACCTCAACATTTAGGATGAGTTCAGGTCTGGACTTTGATCAGACCTTTTTATTTAATAGTCACTCTGGTGCGTTCGCTGGGATGTCTGGATCGTTGTTTTGATGCATGAAACAGTTTTCAGCCAGGCTTCAGACATCGAATAAATTAAATAAATTTTACTCCATACAGCTTTGGTATCCAGAAGAATTCATGGCCGACTCAACGGGTACAAAACGAGCCCAAATCATTAGGCCTCCACCACCGTGCTGACAGTTGGTATGAGGCGTTTGCGGTTTGTTTTGCTGTGCATTGTGGCCAAACATCTCCACTCTTATTTGCTCAGAGGTCAGTTTTTAAAACTTAAGTTCTTCTGTTATGTTCACTTTCGAGAGATCAGGCTTCATGCTGGCAACTCTTTCAAACAAACCATACTTGCTCAGTCTTCTAATTAAACTGTCATGTTATTTTTACCATTAAACCTGCTAACTTAAACAAAGACTGCGGTCTTAGGAATCTAAGATGTACTGTAGTTCTTCTGAGATTTTTCTGTGTAATTCAGAGTGAACTTATTGGGACGTCCACTCCTGGAAAGATGTCTTGATTGTTTCCCACATTTGTTCTCGTACTCTGGAATGATGGCTTCTTTGTGTACTGAACCACAATCTAAACGCAACACGTTTGTTTTTGCTCCAATTTTTTTACGAGCTGAACTCAAAGATCTACGACTCTTTCTGTGTACACAATCAGCCTTTTTCTCTTGAATATAGTTCACAGATTTGTGTAAATCTGTGTCAGTGAGCACTTCTCCTCTGAGAGGATAATCCATCCACCTCACAGGTGTAACGTATCAAGATGCTGATAAGACAGCCGATTATGATTATTACTGAGGCTGGCCACAATAAAATACCACTTTAAAATGTGCAGTTTACTTTTACGGTATTAAGGGCACCAAAATACGTCTGTATTTGGCTCTACCAGTGCTCAGGAAAACTTTAAAAGCAGCTATATTATTTTGTTTTTATTTGCGAGACAGTTTTACACGTCAAACCAGAATAAACTCGGTGTTACAGATACATAAAAAGTGCTGTAATGGCCAATTTATTGTGCTGCGTATGAGAAAATAGTTGTCCAATTTTTTCAGCAAAAGGCTGCACAATGCCTGTGTGTGACAGAACAACAAAAAAAAAAAGACACTATGCTGGTGGTTTTTGTAGCTTGAATCCCTCCTGAGGGCATTAATGGTGGAAAGCAAACATCAGGAAGACAAAGTGGAATGTGGCTGGTGGTCTGTTTGCTTTAGCACAAACCAATTAGTATCCAAGGGAGTCGACTCGTGGCACTCTAAAGAGCATGCAGGAGACGCACGCTCACTGGGGCTTCCATTATGACCAGTGAGGCAAAGAGCTCAGTCATTACTCGGCGTAACTACATTTGACTTTGCCCAGTAAACATGGCGTGCCATTAGCGCACATGGTCAAACGCTCCATTTCCCGCATCAGCTTGGAACCCCTGTTGAGAGCATTTTCTTCAGCAGCTCTTTAATTGTGCTGCCTGACAGCGTTACAGCAGCCGCACCCATCCAGAAAAGCTGAAAAGGGCTTCAGATGAACACAGATTTGAAGCTAAACCCCTCCCCACCAAAAAAAAACTAATTCAAGTTTAAATTTTCTAAAACTGATCAATGAAAAATCTGCTTCTAGTTTTAAAACTGACACCACCTGTTCTTGAAAGACCGTGCCACATTACATCATCTGGATTAAAATAAAAACAAATGCCTTTTTAAAAAAAAAAAAAAAAAAAAAAAAGAAAGCATATTTCCACACAGTCAGCAGAGAAGTGGCACTTCATTGCATTTCTTCCTGCCCCAATCTGCCTGTTAAAGTTGACCGTGTCATCAGCAGTCCTGGATGGAGTCATCCAGGTAAACATCGTCTCACCTGCGGCCCCAGCTTCTTCATCATGTGACGGAAAAAGTCATCCAGCTCTTTGCCTTCAATGTAGCCGTTATCTATCAAAATGAAAACATGAGCTTGTAAGAGTAAAGAAGAGACTTTAACAACAACAAAAAATATGATAAAAGCTGTCTTTGTTATTCCAGTCTGACTTTCTGCTGCCTCTGTCAGACCTGCTGGTGTTCAGGTTTCAGTCTTTTTTCACAAATCGTCTAAATGTCAGGTTTTTCTCTTTTACTAAGCAAACAAGACATGACAGATGCTTTGCACACCAGTGACTCATCTCTTCAAAGTCATCAATAAGTGTACTCTTCCATTTCCATCACAGACAGATACAGAAATGGTCAAATCTAAGCGTGAGGCTGTATTCTGAGTATACTAACGACCAGGGGGGAAAAGGGAAGAAGTCATGAAATGTCCTCACCATCTGCATCGAAGTGTTGCCAGATTTCCAGGAAACCAGCAGCATCCAGGCAATCAAAATTACTCTCCATCCTAATCAGGACAAGTCACCTTTACACCTGAAACCCAAAAGCGTGTGAGAAGATGATCCGTGCTGCGGTGCTCAACAGGCTGCCGGGCTGACATCTGCTCTTTGGTGCCAAGTAAAAAGCCACACACTTCCTCTGCGTGTGAGAAAGTGTGTGTGTGGGCGTGTGTGTGTGAGATACAGTGGAACCAAGGTGAGCTGTGTCGTTGGATGTCATCGCCATCTAGTGGACACGGTGCAACATTGCAAAGCAGATTTTCAGCTTGAACTAATCTCTAATAAAATTACAGTGCTTTTAAAGAAAACATAATGCAATAAAAAAACGAAATATTAATGGACATAAAAAGATTTAAAAAGTCAGAGTCAGCACAATGTATAAACAAAGAGAAGGTTTTTCCACAGACAAAGTGGAGGTGCTTGAAAGGCCTGATCACTCTCTGGGCTTTAAAATCTGGGCTCAGGAACTACTAACAATCCCCGTTTGGATGACCTGAGCTGACTTGTAGAACTTTAGAAAAATACAGAGGAGCTTGACCAAAGTTACCACCGTTACAACTAACAGTAAAAGTAGCAGGTGACCTGAAACAGGAGCCTCGCTGCAGGTCTGTCCCGGCTAAAGACAATCAAGAGCTTCTTTTATTGTTAAGACCATATAAAAAAACGAGCTTTAAAATAAACTTAACAAGAGCAAAAATCCTCCATCCTGACTGAGCAGCTAAAAATGACCAATTTGTTGCCTGATTTATGGAACTGTGCTGCCCGGCGGCAACAATCAGACTTCCTATTTTATCAGAGTAATTGAAAGTAGTTTTTTTTTTAACAGCAACAATTCTTAATGGCTGACAGTCACTGAAGTAAATTTGGCAAATAAACAACTCATTTTCCCTAAAGGAAGAGTACAGCAGATGTCACCTGAAAAAAAAAAAAAGAGAGAGACATATTGCTAAATGTATTAATAATCTGACCAAGAGGGAGTGTATAAAATTCAGCTAGGTCAGTCTAAAGAAGTTTTATTCTGGCAGAGGTCCAGATTATATATATATAAATAATTAAATTCTCATTTAATGACACTCAATATATGGTTTTTCAGGTCTGCACCTCTCCAGGGGCTGGCAGCTTCTCTCTGCAGAAAAAAGCTGAGGGAAACTCTGAGTTAGATGTGGTAATTACTGAAAAAAGGTAGAAAAGTTGTGCCACCTAGAATGAATGACCATAAATCTAAAAAAAAAAAAACACAAAAAAACCCCACTGCTCTGCTTAAAATGACTTACAATAAATGCTTAGAAAAAATTCCAAGGCTTCACACTTTTGGACTTTGGTCAGCTTCTTGGGAACCCCTTGTCAGCAGCAAGAACAGAAGTGGCACCAAGATAAAACCTTGAGGGACTCCACGTGACAGTTCAGTCGCAGCAGACGACACTGACAATCCTGTCAGAGGTGAGATCTGCACCACTCCAGAACAGACAATACAACAGACGACAGTGCAGACACAGCATGTAAAGTTATTTTATTCAGTATTATTAGTCGCATGATGAAAGTCTGACACCAGATTTAGTGAAGTGACCCATGACAAAAAGAGACAACATAAAAAAACAAGCAAACATGCCATTTCTATCATTTCTCCAGCTAAGTTCAGCGCGTTACGTTTCTTTCTTTTTAAAAAAACCTGGATAAAGTAACACCAGATGATCACATGTAATAAACCGTTACGTACAAAGAGGCCATTTGTACATTTCTGAACACCATGTAAAATCCAACAAACATCCCCTGTCAAGGTTTCGGTTTTATTTCAAATAAGTTAGACTCCTAATACAGTAGTGCACTTCGTAAAACAACAGAGGACGTGCTGCGTGTGATTAGATCACGGTGCATATCTCACATGTGCTCATGTCCCAGAAACGCACACGCCTACACACATATATACAAACAGTACAGCTTCCAGCCACATCATGCAGTCACACGGGTCTGGACTTAATGCTACGGGATACCTTCATGTTTCTACACGGAGCTCTGACAGAAAAGAAGGAGATGCTCTTTTTATGTTTTTTTTTTTCCAAATACTCAGAATCAGAATCAGCCTCTCATACAACGCAACGAAATCTCAGACCGTTGAATTTCCCACAAAAAAAGTAGAAAATGGCATCAGCACATCCACACGTATTTATGTGAAACAACATGCAAAGCAGAAGGAAACCTGTTTTAGAGGGGGTCCTAAAACAGCTCTGAGACTAAATGTGATGCTGCCGTTGTACAGGCCAACTACAGGCGACAGGAACAGCTTTATTTGTAAACCATGATTAGTGAAAAGGAAGAAGACGACACATTAGACACCACAGTGTAGGAAGAGGTGCACCGGTGAGACCTTTGACCCTGACAGGAACTGGACATTAGTAACAAAAGAGAACAGGAGCTGCTGCTCATTAGGAACGATTACTGTTTGGCACACAAACTGTAAACTAATTATTGAGCTCAAATCAAGCTGAGTACGTGTCATACCGTCAGACTCTCGACGTTAACAATGGCGGAGGTGTCGGTGTAAAGATTAAGTTGACAAAACAACACTGAATAGCCTACGAGTTAATCCGTTTATTTACCAAGAAGTGTGCATTTCTGTTTCGTTTTTACAGTTTGACTTCTTTAAATCAAAATCCCTACAAGCTGGGATGGAAACTTAACTAGAATATAACATGAAAGCAGCCTGTGAGGCTGTGAAAGGGAAAATTTAGTCACAAACTGTCCAACTGGACGAGAAAACAATGAAATAGTTAGGCTACAAACGGACAAGAAGCAGTTTAAATTAATACTTTTTTTTTCCCCACAACATAAATTTGAGAATCGGGTTTTCAGTCTGTACAGCGGTGTGAAACGGGCATTTCTTTCTTTTAGAAAATAAAACGACAGAAGAATTGACCAGAGAGACGTTAAACAGACTAAAGGAACTACAGCCACCTTCGGTTTGCCTCCTGCAGAAGCATCACCAGCTAACGCCGGGACTTTAAACACAGGCGGAGCACGAAACAAACAAACAAAAGCTTCTCCAACACTTACATTTAAATATCCTGTATGTATGGAGGAAGAGGAGTGTATAAAAGCTGGAGTCCCGTCAGTGTTCTGCTTTTTACACAAAGAACCCACCGAGGAGGTTTGAGTCGCTGCCGACTTCCCTGTCTGAGCGGGTTCCTTGTCATCACCGGACAATTAGCAGCAACATCAAACATAAACAACCGACTAAATTAGCAGTTCGGAGTCTAAATCAGACATTTAACGTTACTCTTTTTCAAAAACAACATGAATAAAACTTCATTTAACCCAAAATCACACACAGAATGTGCTCCAAAATGTGCACAATTGTGTACACTCTGTATTGCTTTTTAATTAAATTTACGGACTCCCTTCCTAAACAAAACAAAAAGAGGTGTTCTTTCACAGTGTCATACACAGAGTATATTTTAGGTAACAGTCCTGAAGCCATATTGATTATCGGTGAAGGTAAAGCGTGCCACCGTCCTCTCCCAGCAGCAACACGTCATGCGGTCCCTCCAGCTTTCACAGGTAAACTGCATCAAACCTCAGAGGCTTTTTGTTTTATTTTCTTTTTTTATGTTTGTGCTGAGATTCTCAGCTGAAGACTGTATATTTCTGTAAAAAATAGAAATGAAAATTGCATAATAGACTGGGTCACCTCTGAAGCCTTGGAGCAAAAACAAAAAAAAAAACACACTGAAAATAGTGAATTGTCAAATCTGTTTGTTTTTTGTTTTTTTTGCCAGTATGTTTGACTTCAAGTGTTGTAACCCTGCTGTAACGGTTGTTTGTGTGTCTGGACCCTGGGTGTCAGGCTATGGCTGCAAACAATAACAAAAACAAACAGCAGATTGTTAGTTACAGTGATTTTCTATTTACACTAATGTTCACAGTCGTTCTGGTGTTTTCTCAGAGTCAAACCTGGATTATATGTATGACTGGATGAGCTCGACCAGCTCCACACTCCTCCTGATGCTGCATTTTCCTCCAACCCTGAAGTTTTTAGTACGAAAAAGTGAGTAAGAACAAGGCTGGCAGCTGACGGAGACAAAAAGGCTGTTTGTATGAAGGAAGCTCTCGTGAGATTCGACAGTTTTGGTTCTAGTTACTCCGAGTGTCCTACTTATCAAATATAATTTGTACTCTGAAGTCGAGCAGAATGCGTCTTCTAATATAAATTAAACAACAGTAGCTGCTTCTCTGCAGAGGAAACGTGAGGCTGGCTGAAAGGCTCAGATCAGAATAAAGTCCTTGTCTGCCTCTTCTCCTGAGTCTGATGACTTCTTCCTCGTTGCCTTGTCTTGGTTTGGACGTCTGTCCTTGTTGGGTCTGAGGGAGCTGTGGTCCTCGGAGTTGGTGCTGGACCTCTGAACAGCATCTGGCGCCGATTTCACTGCAAACCAGAGCGACACAGAACGCACACTGTTGTTGGAAATTCTTGTTAGACGAAGAAGAGATGACACTGAAATATTTGTAAAGCCACGTTTTCTGTTTTTTTGTAGGATCTCGTCATTTAGTTGGTGAAAAAAATTTGCATTTTATTCCATGTAGCACAAATAAATTTGCTAACGTTGTGGCATAAAATGACCACAAAGCCCCAAAAATAATCCGGTTTGAAGCCTCAGGTAAGTTTCCTTGAGTTTTTTTTAAATTACAGAATTAATACCCATTTGCAAAGCAGTTAAACCTAGAATAAAGTAAGTAATTATGTGTACAGATCCTTTTTTCTTTGTCCTGGACTTCTAAAAGCCTGAACAGCGGCTCGGCTCGTTTAACTGCATGTTTTACATGACTGGTCACGATAAAGTCAAATAATAGTGAATGAATACAAAGACCAGTTCCTTATTTTTTCTTCCAATTTACAAATATTCAAGAATAATGAACCATTATGCTGCTAAAAGTGGCTCATCCCCTAGTGTCAGTCTTACAATCAGATAACAAAACAACCAAAATACAAGAAAATTCCTAGAACTGTGGTTTTTATTCACACTCCCAGTGATGGTAGGTTCATTCTGACTTAGACAAATCTGAAACAGATCCTGAAGCATGGTGAGAACAACAGATGGGGCATAAGGGAAGAAACAACAAGTCGCTCTGTTCGGTACATAACAGATGAGATTCTTGACCTGAATCTGTTGGTTTTCATCACTTACTGTCTGACAAACAGAAACACGAAACCTGGAGAGAAGCCTCGGCTGTCTGATTCCCCACAGTGACGTCAAACACTCACCGTGTTATGGCAGCTTTTACATGGAGGAGATTAAAAAGGTTACAGCTGATTTACTCAGTTGTGTAGTTGCTGAGCTCACAGCTCTTACAGTGAGCTTAGAAATCTACAGTGTGCCGATAGTAGGCGGACGTGTTTCTTTTCTCTCTGTCTCTCTGTCTCCTGGTGCCCCCCCCCCGTCTTTCCTTTTTCAAAGCCTCTTTTTACATATTTTCCAAAAAATTTAAGGAATATGGATCTGATCAGCTGGTTTCTCAACGCAATTGATACAATTTCCTCGACTGGGTGAAGGAGAGTCCAGTCTCGGGATATGTCTCGCTGGATATACAGTGGATTCCTGGCAGGAGTGGAAGACTGTGTACCTACC
>NC_051445.1:17002368-17013610 GCF_001649575.2 Kryptolebias marmoratus
TGTCATGTTTTAGATTATTTAGCCTTCTTGTACACTTAGCTTAGTTACTGTACAATTAGTTATCATATTCACTGTTAGCTAGATTCTTCGTGCCTTGGTTTAGTAATATCATGTTTTCGTAGTTTAGTTATCCTGTACCTTGTTAGCATTGTCGTGTTTTAGCTTAGTTATCTTGTCATGTTCTGTAACTCTGTCTGTAATTTTGTTCTTGTGTTGTAAAGCACTTTGAGTCGCCTCGTGCTGAAAAGTGCTATATAAATAAATGTACCTACCTACCTACCTACCTAGTGAAGAAAAGTTTCATCAGTCCAGTCAGAATTGAACTGTTTCTCCAAACTGAGGCTGTTCAAAAAGCTTTCTACAACAGGTAAGACATTAAATTCTCATGACCATCCCTTTAATATCAACACTATCAGACTGCAGGGTTAAGAAGAGGCGCAGATTTTATGACCCACCTTCCTGAGTGGTTTTGTTGGTGGCCTTCTTGTCTCTGTCAGAGAGCGCCCTCTTCAGCGTGGAGGGGAGAACTTTGGGAGTCGCACGGCCGGCGCTGGGGACATCTGAACTCTCATCTATGTCAGATATGATTAGAATTTTTTTTTTTTTACATCAAAAAGTGTGTTATGTTCCATATAACCTCGATATACATCACTTGTTACATGTAGATTTCTTTGTTAGGAATGTAAAATGACCCACAAATATCCTGTAACAGTCGACAAGCGGCCCACCTTCAGGAAGACTCCGACAGACCCTCACCTGTGCTCCTGCTGCTGCTGGTCCTCGGTTTCTGTGGGATGGAGGGGCGAGCAGCCAGCGCGGGCTTCGCTCCGTGTGGGACCGGTGGCTTAGGGCTTACCGCTCCGGCAGGGGAACCGGAGGAAGACATGGCTCTGAGGCGAGCGGCTGGTTCGGGCTTCGCTTCCCCACGTGCCGAGGTCTTCTCCAAAGGAGCAGCGTCGGCTTTGGTAGCGGACCCGCTGGGACACCTGCCCTCTGTGTTTGTGGACTGGGGCTTGGCTGCTGACACAATGGAAGAAACGGGGATGTTTATTCACCGTATCGGTACAAACGACACGAGTGGTCCAATTAGTGAAAGACAACCAAACTTTTCTGCTTTTCTAAGTTACAGAACAGTAGCTGCTTCAAGAACAGCCTCAATTAAACAACTTTATTTTCATGCAACAACCTCTTATATGTTCTGTGTTTAATTCTGATTAGATTTTTTTTAGCCCACCTGTTGCATTGCTGTCAGGCCTATCAGGACTGGAAGACTGCAGGAGACAGAAAATATGTATTTATCATGTGCACAAGTTTGAAAATGAAGGAATATATGCAAAAAATCTCTTTGGGAGATTTAGTTTAGGGGACCTTCTAAAAAAATCATTTATAATTGGTATATTAAAACTTTTTAGTTTAAGTACAGAAACAAAACCCAATTTTAATGTCTGCAGAAGTTCAGTTGTGTAAATGTGAGGCAACACGGTGACGCATGAGGGGGATTTCCTCTTAAAGATGCTCATGTTTTGCTTTAAGGACCTGCTTTGTGAATAGAGCTCCCTATTTTACCTAAAAGCACAAACACACACACCAGCTAGAACAACCAATGGTGAAAGCAGATCTACACAAAGTCAAATAAATAAATCAAATCTGTAAATGCTGCAAATCCTACTAACCTCTCAGAGCACACATGAGCACAGAGTCTAACAGGAAATCATGTATAATTCCTCTGAAAACAAGGAAAAGTAACCTTTGTTTTTGGGCTTACAACGTAATTCTGTTCATTTTAAATGAAACTTTTGATTCAGAGGAGAAAAACAAAAAGAACATCTTGACAAACAGAGAATCTGTGAGCAGCTGAGAGAGGAGGAGAAATCTTTCCAGCATTATACAGTGATGTGAATCATGACATCAGCGTATCTTCTCCGAACTCCCCCAGGTCATTTGCTTGTTGTTTTTGCTTTTTTATGTTAGGCTGTCAGCCTGAAGATGGAGAGATTCAGTCTTTGCCTCCAGTTTTCCAACATCTACAGTCTGGGATGGACAAAACGAAGACAAACACAAGGATTTCTTGCCCAAAACAAAAACAAGTTTCCTTTTAGACAGACATACCTCTGTTTCAGGGAACATTTCAAAACTTCAAAGAATTTTCATAACATTATTCTTCCCATTTCTCCTTTTTAATGCTACCTAAAGTTGATGTCAAAAATGGAAATAATTAATTCTTAAACATTTAGTATTTTAAGACTATAATAATCTAGTCTAAGAATCCTTTTGAAAGACTGAATATTCATCTTTGTTTAATTGTCTTTTATTTTTACATCTAAATCAGTCCCTCCAGGATTTTGCGGGCATTTTTTGTGATTGTTGCGGGCTAAAATGCCTGATTTCGCGGGGCATTTTCCTAAAAGTTGCAATTTTTTTTTACTTAAATCAATAAAAAACCATAACTTTTAATATATAAACCAAAAATTCTTACTAGTTTTGTAAGATAATTACCAACAAACATTGACATTATCAAAAGGTGCTTTATTTGAGAACTTTGATAGCTTATAAACTGACATTCATGACCATTTCTGGATTATGCAGACACAAAGTGTTTGTCGATGCGTTTATGTTCAATGATTACACTGCAGGACGTGCAAAACAGCTTCCCCCCACTCTCGTGCAGCCGGGTAGGAAACTGGTTTGCGACCACAGTGAAGTTAGTTTTAAGTTGGATATTGGATATTCGCGCTCCGCAGAGTTAGATAGTTAGTTAGCGGCGTCTAGCTCACATTCTCCTGAATCAAACCTTTGGATGAGTGGACAACCTTTACCTTGTATGCTCTCCTCTCCTGTTTAGCCTTCATCTCTGCCAGGAGGCCACTGCCCATCATCTGCACCCCAGGGTACCTCTTCCCGCCCTGAGGACTCCCCCTGCCGTCTGAACCGTCCCACGGTTCATCCATGGAGTCCGGCGTCCTCAGCTCCTCGGACCGGTCGGAGCTGCTGCTGTAGTCTGTGGGCTGCGAGCGGATGGAGGCGTCCCTGGAAAGGGGTGGGGGAGCGGGGGAAGGTAAGAACCGTCAGATGATTTAAGGCTGAGATGAGTGGAACACACACAGCTCAAAACAGTTCCCTTTACCTGGACTTTGATTCAGGTGCCGGGCTCTTCACATTCCCCTTCGGAGAGGAGGGCTCCTCAGGGATGTTGGGTCCTGGAGCCGAGGCCACGGAGGAAGCACCGCCGGATGCTGGAGCTGCCTGGCTTTTCTCTAACTTATCGGACTTGTCAGATTTATCCGATTTAGACGACCGCTTAATGAGGTTTAGAAATCCCCCCTTACTCTTTTTCTTCTCTCCGTCCTGAGATTCTGAACTCTTCGAGGAGCGTCTTGGAGGAGGAGACACAAAAATAACAGGTTCGAAAACTGATCATCTGAGGCAGAAAAACTAAAACTAACACAGTTAAAGTCAACTGTAATCTTACTTGGAACCCATCTTGGTGACCTTTTTAGAGAAGAACTCATCCACCCCTTCATCCACCCTTCCCATGAGGCCATTCTGCTCCCCGTCATGAGAGGGAGTGCTGTTGATTTGCTGAAAGAAAAGCGTACAGGTCTGCACTTCCTCTCGTTTCTACATTTGCAACATCCGCTCATTAACTCCTGCACCATGACTGAGTTCAGTTTCATCGTATCGGCCTGCAGGGCGTCACTTACAGCCACTTTGCTAGAATGAGTCTTTTTGTTCCTCCGAGGTCGGAGTTTGGTGAAGTGCTGCAGCTTCTTTTCCTCCTCGGACGGCAGCTCCGCCATCCCTCCTGCCGCACGCTGGTCCAGCTTGGGCGCAACCAAAGAGGGAGTAGGCGGAGTCTGAGAGGAGGTGGATGTGTCCTCCACATGGATAGGGACGTCCTCCAGGGCCTTGTCCAGGTCAAACTCCATCTCTGTGGGTTTGGAGTTAGACAAGAATTAAAGTTTACTTTCACTTACATCAGAGTTATACCAGCTCTGAGAGATTGGTACTCTTAATTACACTTATTATTTATTTTATTTACTTATTATATTTCACCTGAAAATGGTGGAAAATATCTTACCAAAAGCCCGAGACACGGGGCGCAGCATTCGGCTGTGGATGCTTTTCCTTTTGGATTTAGGAGTCATCTGAAGGAAAAAAATAAAATAAAATTATGAAACATTTGTTTCCACTGAAAAGAAAAACAGATTTATACAGTTCATTATTTCTGTAATTCATGACTGAATTCCAGGTTAAATAAGCTTCTATATGATTACAAACAAAATAAATATAAGGTCCTTTGGAACTAAAGGATAACCACCATTTAAAAAAAATTAAATAAAAAAGGATCATCCAATAAAACCACTGAACCTGGAGCTGCTAGATGCTACATTAGTTTGTTTATTAGGAGCTAAACTATTATCTATGAAATCAATTTAGGTCTAATCTGAATAATAACAAATACAAACATTATTATTCTTATTATTAATTTAATAACCACTTTTTGTAGTGTTGCTTTTTCTCTTATGGGTGGCTTTAAAGCCACAGATAAATGGTTATTTACTGTAATATAAGCTAATGTCTGCCTCCTCTTTATTGAGTGCAAAGTTACCTTACATTTATTAGGATCAGGCAAGTCATTAAAAGGCTTTAAAACACCTACAAACTTCTTTGTTAGTGATGACTGGTGTGTCAGTCTGTAAACACTTAACTGTCTAAAAGTTGCAATAATATTAAAAGACAAGGATTGAATTAGACAAAACTTCAGGTTAAAAAAAGGAAATATACTCAGTTTAACCGTTTCATATACTAGGCCTCTTGGTACATGTTCATTATTCATGGTGATAATGTTAAACAGTGTTGGTAATAGTGTGGAGCAGTGCAGTGTGGTCAAAAATGTAAACAATGTGAATATGAGTTTCAAAAAGACCGTTTCCTGTTACAATTTGCCAAATGAAGTGCATCTTCTGGACGTGTTATTTAACAGCAGGAAAGAAGCTGAAGAGGAGTGTGTGAAAGTGAGCAGAGTGAGGAGAGGAAGAAAGACAAAAAGTCCAGTGAGACAAACGAAAAAGTGACCAGAAAGGAAAATACAGCGGGACGGTCCACAATTACTTACGCTGGTGCAGCATAAAGTCTCCGAGGAGCAAAGGTAGAAAAGACAAGAAGGAACAGAGGAAAAGGTTTGAAGAGGAAACACAACACACAGTAAGGCCTAAGGAGGAAAACGAAAGGGAAAGTCATGCAGCGAAAGATAAGGGAGGAAGGGAGAACCAGGGGATCGAACAAGAGGGGTCAAAATAACAGGAGGCGAGAGCTAATAAAGAGTCCGAAAAGACTGAAGACTGTGCTGCGTTGGTTCGTGCAGACTGAACAGACACTTCTCTGCAGAGTGACAGACGCAGATAACAACACAGTAAACAGTTCAGGCCTATAAAACCCACATTCCTCTGTTCAAATAAAAAAAAAAAACAACTTTAACGCAGGAAGGTGGCAAATAAAATGAAATGTAAAGTTTTATGCATCTTGTTTCCGCTGCCAGGAAGGTTATGTGGATTGATTCGTTATTCTGTGAGGATTATTTACAGCTCAGCTGATCAATGAACCACATCTGGATTCAAGAGCTTTTTATTCTGACTTAGTGTAACAGGACGGAGTCATCTTCACACAGGTTCTGACTTTGGAGTCCTGGACAAACAAACCCGTCCAGGTCCTTCTGGCCCTAATTACTGTCGTTCTGATGAGTTTTACCAGAATGCAGATTATTGATTACCTGCATTTTCCCTGGTGAAGCTGGGAGTGTCAGTGTTTCGATGGGTGTGTTGAAGCCACTCATATAACTAACGTTAATATCCCTAGGAAATCACAACCTATCCTCACTGACACACACACACACACACCGCCTTCTCCTGATGAAACACACCCACAATGTTGGACGAGCTCCAGCGTTACCCTGCGGGGGGCTTCACTGTCACAAGCGCCGCAAACCCAAACCTACCATGCACGACTCCAGGTCCTCCAGCCGCTCCGCCTCCAATATCTCAGTCGACGCCCGTTTAGGAATCTTCTCCTCCGGCACGTCCAGATCCACCGACTCCTGCTGCACCAACAGGCGCCCTCGCCGCACCAGGTGGTCGGCCTGAGAGGACGAGAGAGGAGGACAAAAAAAAACAAACGAAGCGGATGAAATGTTAAAGAAACAAAATTAGCAGCAGAGAAGATTGATATATTTTTTTTTGTCTAAAACAATAACTGCTTGTGTTGTTGAGAGCCCTGCTTGGTACAACTACCTTCACCAAGAAAAGTTCAGTAACTCACAAAATAATGAAGTAATTTATATTAAAAGGATCCCAGAATTTTAAATTGACTCGCCCCGATTTAGGATTTTGAGTCGGATCATTGTCGTCTCTTTCTGTTTAAAGTGCAGCCTCGGCTGAGGGATGGAGCTGCTCCCATCTTACCAGAGTGAGCTGTGATGTGGAGAGAGCCTCCAAAATCTCATCGACTACACGATCAGACAGAAACGACGCCAGACTCAGTTTCACCTCGCTGACAGAGAGGAGAGGGATTTTTCACAGAAAGAAAGAGAATACACTGTAAATATCATTAAATAATAAAAAAACAACCCTTTGCTGCCAGTCAGCACCCCCACACACCTGATCTTGTTGATAATATCCACCCCTGACTGCTCCAGGAGGGTTTTTGTGACAAAGCTTTTCGGTACAAGCATCCTGGCTGAGCTAGCCTTCATCAGCTCCGGACGAAGGTTGCTCCTCTTCATCACATGGGGACACAGAGACTCAGCCGTGTCCATCATGGACTCTAAGAGAGTCTGGGAGGAAGATGAGGCATTAAAAGAAAACCATGACGTGTCTGATTGACGGCTCTGTGTCATTCATGAGACTTTCCCCAAATCGCTGGTTACAGCTGAGATGTTTCTACTTCTCCAGGATTACAGAAAACTACGTAAACTGCACGTTCATTCATTTTTAATAATAGTTGGTGTTGAATCGCAGCCGGAGCGCTGTACCTGCAGCTGGTGATCCATGACGGTGGTCACCTCCCCAGCCATGGACTCCAGTTTCTCCTGGATGGGACCCACAGACGAACTGTTCAGCTCCTCTCTGGAGGCTGAGCCCAGGTGGTAAAGGTTGGGGAGAAGCTGGGATCACAGAGAGGAGACCAACAATCAGATTGTAAAACTTCTTCTCGACATGAGCCAAAGTACATTTTGACGTATTACTCTAAAGTAAAACCAAGCACAACACATGATATAATAAACACAAATGTCATCAGCCTGAAAACACAGCTGCGTTAAACATCTAAACTCTAGTAAACCCTTTGGGTTCTTACCGTTTTCGAGTTCCTGGCATCTTTAATGAGGTTCTCTGCTGATCGGACGTCTTCCAAGATAGCGTCGGTCTCAGAGTTCTTCAGAGAGTTCAGGTGGTCCTGAACCTTCACACAAATCCGGTCGATCATCTGAAAGATAAAAAATACCATGTGAGCTCAAAGAGAAGCACAACATAATAATAATAATAGGTTTAATATACATTTGCTATTCCTCTCTACTTTACATTAGGAAACTGCAGTTTGCACAGGGCCTGAAGTAAACTGGATGAGTTTGTGTCCTCACCTGCTGCGTGGTGGTCGTTACGATGCCTTGCTGCAGCCGATAAGCCTGCTCCTGCAGGTATTTCCTTGTTTCGTGGTTCCTGTACAAATAATGCTCAATCTAGAAAGAAATATTAAGCACGGTGGATGATGAATTCCCCGATGTTTTTGACCACAGATATTTTCAAAACACTACACTTAGAAGGAGGAACCACTGGGGCGATTTTTCCTACCTTCAGCAGAGCGTCTTCTGTTTTCTCCGGGCTTGCCTTCAGAGCCTGGGAGGCATCGATGATGGGGATGGGCATAAAACGAATCGTGAAGTTCCTAATGGACGCACAACACAGAGGACAGAGTTCTGCTGTGAGTGCGCATCATGGAGGAACCAGAAACAGAAGGGCAAAACTGCTTTTTCGGGAAATACCACGCTGCATAAAGCACATGCATGCAATGAAACCCAAAAGTCAATACTTCCATTTGTAGATCGGGATAAAACTGATCAAGCAGAGCATGGCTTTACAGAGAAAATAGAGAAATGAGCTTAATAAAGCAGAGCAGGAAGCTGAGACATCATTATTAGTACCCTGTTCCGTACTGAGCCACTGAAGGAAGCCAGAAAAGAAGGAACTGAGCACAGGAGATGTGAGGAAAGTGAGAAAAACACAGATGCACAAAGGTGCCCTGCTGAACAGAACAGAGATCAGGGGAATTTAAAAAAAAAGACAGGATTTGTTGAATAATGCAGTACACCAACTCTGAGGGGGAATGTGCTGCTGGGAGAATACGAACATGAAACGAGACACAAGGTGGATGTTCAGATGTGCCTCGGAGTCAAATTTAGTCTCTTCACGTTCAACATGTTGAACATTTAGGGGGAAAAAAAGGGACAAAAAAAAATTGGTTTGTTTAGTCTTGATGTTTGCGTCTGATCTGTTATGCAGGTTTTCTCCTGTCACAGTGTATTAGTTGCTGGCTTTCCCTGTCGTTTGCCTCCTTCTGTTCCTTCCTCTCTTTGGTTTTTTTTTTCTTTGCTTCCTGTCTAAAAACACCTCCAGGTTTCTTCCTGCTCAACACGAAACAAAAACCCCTCTGTGCTCTCACAGCCAAACCTGACTTTATTGTAGCTACTAGTTCATGTAAAGCTGTGAAATAAAAGAAAAGAAATGCGTTTGTTTTGTTTTTTTCTTAATGATTTTATGCGAGCTACAACCCTTTGCTGTGTCAGGTTACAAAAAGTATGAAAAGTTTTTACATTGCAATTTTATTTATTTAATTCTTGAGAAGTAAAAAGGCTCAAATTAATTTGGACTGCAACGGAGAGCACATATAAAAAAGAAAATCAAACACTGTTTTTACAGTACAACTATAAAGGAAGTCCATCTGTTGTAAGTTCGTGTTCAATTTCACATTTACGTGTAAAGAGAACAATAAACAAAGTGGTTTTGTAAATATTTCAAAAATGAATGAAATGGAAAGTTGTTTTTTTTATTCCATCCATCAATAAATAATTTTTAGAGTACCAAACATTTGTGTAATTTTGGGAGCAAAAAACATCTTTCCGAGCTTCATTTAGAACTTAGATCAGGTCTTTATGGGGAACAGGAACAACACTCGAGCAAAGTTCCTCAGAAAATGTCCAAATCTCTCTGACATACGGAAGAAAAGCGACAGCTGTCTGGTGTCACCTACTTCTCCAGGGCGGCTGCTACATCCTGAAGACCCTGAGGGCTGGTGTTGTTTTTATCCCAGATCACAGTCCTGCACAAGAACAACCAGAAGGTGTCACAGGCGCAGAAAACGGGATTCTTAACACTTTAGTTCCACCAGAACAACAAAAATGGAGCATTTATACCGACTGTTTCCCAGAATGGCTTCTGGATCGGGTTTAATGCTACAGGTTTTCAGTCAGCTAGGATTCAGCTTTTATAAATGTGAGGGTGCTACAATTTTTATTTCTAGTCCATTATTGTTTTTATTGGTGTAACGGTTTTAGGATTTTGTAATTGTTTCAGTCTTCAGTAGTTTAATGATCCCTCAGTAACAACAATAAAAAGACACATGGCTCACTTGAAACAAAATATGCAGATCATAGACAAATACTGCACATAAATACCAATGCACAAATAATAAAAATCTATGAGAAGAGAATAAAAGGGCTACTTGAGTTTGGAGTTGATCTGCAGGGCCTTCGCCAGCATCTTAGCTCCCATGTCCCCCATGGCGTTCCCGCTGATGTCGAGCCTGGTGAGGGAAGAGTTGCTGCCGAGGGCGTTCAGAACGATGGTCAGGTCACTTTTGAGCCTGGAGTCTGCGAGAGACAGGGAGGTGAGGGGCTGGGGGTGGGGGGGGTAAGGGCGAGAGGGGAAAGTTGTTCAGAGTGGGTCAAATAAGAATAACAAAGGATTTAAATACAGACAGCACTTTTACAATGTATGACGGTCTCAGGTGGGCTGTTTATTAGTTCTAATTATCACCGGATGCCATGAAAGGTTCGGCAGTCAAGTAATTTCCTGTGTAAGTTTGTTTGTTTCTCTGTCTGTTAGCAAAATACTCCCTGAATCAGTGGATGGATTTTAATGAAATATTCAGAAAATTATCACTGGATGCAGATTTATAACAGATTCACTTTTGGAGTCAACCCGATTCAAGATGGCCGCCACAGCTAATCCACCCTTGCAAACACAAGAACTGTCATTACTCGGTCATTTTTACAGATACGGAGCTAAAATTTGGTGTGATAGTAGCTCGGAGTCATCCCCAACACACGCTGTGAGCACAAACCGAGCACACAAGATCTTTGTTTCAAAACTAGCAAGGCGGTTTCAGAATCCGTTCTTTGTTAAGGTGCCTGGACAGAATAGGAGTAAAAAATAAATAAATTAAAATTAAAATTTGGAGAGACCTACAGAAAGGCTGAAGACATACTGATCAAGACCACTGTAAACAACTACAAATAAGTCTGTTTCACAGAAAGAAAAGTGGAAAAGATGAGGGATAACTCAAGACTTTTGCACAGGACCGTCCCTCTGCTGAGGCCAGGTGAGCGCTACAGCCGTGTCTGACGTTATGTCACCTGTGTGAGGCTGAGCGCTGACGGAATCAGCTGCACTCAGACACACCTGAACACAGCAAACGTGTCAGACTGACCTGTGGCAACGACAGAGATATCCCTGCATACAACTGTGCACACACACACACACACACACACACACAAACAAACCCAGCTGAGTCTGACATTGTACATGTGCGTTTTCCTGCTTAACTTGCTAATAGAAAAAACAAAGCACGTAGACGCTTGTTATCTAAAGGCACTTAACACACTCCATCTACCACACACACACACACACACACACACACTAACAGAGACCTGCTAGCACACACAAACAGAACATTTTAGCCTTTTTGTCCAACACACTACATCTTATATCACCAAGCTGCTCTCTGAAAAAAAGAAAATGACACCGTCTGCTAACTTTCCTCCTGACCTCTGCTTACAGGTGCTGGTCATAAAATTAGAATATCATGAAAAAGTAGATTGATTTCAGTAATTCCATTTAAAAAGTGAAACTTGTATATTATATTCATACATTACATACAAACTCATATATTTCAAATGTTTATTTCGTTTAAT
>NC_051445.1:17014905-17018560 GCF_001649575.2 Kryptolebias marmoratus
ACGAAATAAACATTTGAAATATATGAGTTTGTATGTAATGTATGAATATAATATACAAGTTTCACTTTTTAAATGGAATTACTGAAATCAATCTACTTTTTCATGATATTCTAATTTTATGACCAGCACCTGTATTTATCGCTTTCTCTCACCTACAGCTTCTCCAACCATTCTTTGTTGTTCAGCATTCACCTGCACAGTGAGCTTACAAAGCTTTACCCCCACCAGACACACACACACACACACACACACAAGCACCAGGAGAGCAATCCAAGCTCTCGGCAGCATCATTAATCTACCACATCTGTCACCGTGGGGGAGGAAGGAGGGCAGACACCAGGGCCAAACTTGTTACAGCTGCCATTACAGAGAGATAACACGAAGGAGATGGATTGAGAGACACGAAAAACTTGAGATATAAACCACAGGCGGGTCTTGAATCCTCAGAACAGAGGGGGATCACCACACGAAAGAAGCTGCAGGTTATGACAGCTTACACGCTCGAAACAAGCCTTTCTGTTTGTTAACGAGACGTGTGGAGAAACTGGACTGATACCTTCTACACAGAGACACAGATTTGATTTAGTGGCATGGCTGCTTATTGAATACATAGACCTTCAGAAGGGATGGTGTTTTTTTTTCTGTTTAGTAATGGACTTCAGTCCTGCTGAAAAAGAAATTAAGTCCAAACTTACTGACTCCTCCTCTTGAATCATGTGGACCAGGCCATCCAGCACTGGAGCGAGGTTTCTAATTCAAACAAGAGACAGGTGCAAAGAAAACAGATGAATGGGATTTTGAGCAAGTGTTCATTGAACTCCTTCAAAATAAACTTGTACTAACTACGCAGTAGCAAACAGTTCTTAGCTCAAGTTGAGCATAAACGGGGAGGAAAATCATTCCAGCGCCTAAGTTTTAGCTACAAAAGAAGAGGATTCAGACCAGCTCTTATGACCCAACAAGTGAGTTACGGGTCCATTCGGCCGGCAGCAGCCCCACAACACCCCCTCCTTCCCTCCCTGTCTTCTCACTTTGACTTGATGTTGTTGAAGTTCTTGCCCAGAGACAGGTGTTTGATGGAGCGGTTCTTGGCCAACCAGACGAGCAGAGCGGACAGCTCAGAGTCCAGGCCTGGGATGAGAAAAAACACATATATCATATATTCTCATTGTTCTGTAGGTTTTTTTTCCCCGTCAAGGTTTTGGTTTTTATTTTGGTAAACAGAGTAGAAAATGCAGAGTCACCATTATCAGAGAGATCCAGGCTGGAAATGTTTGGGATTTCAGCAATGCAGCTCTCAAGGATCTGAGAACCTCCGGACCGCAGCTGAAAAGTGAAACACAAAGACCAAAACTATGACGCTCCGCTTGTCTTTAACTCTGTGCAGGTAATACGTAGTCACACTGCTGCTGCTCGCTCATTCAACAACATGATGACCAAATCTCAAAGATTTCATAGCCGTTCACAACGCTGTTTTATAAACTTTTACATTGCCGTCAAGTCTGCATTACACGATTAGACGGTAATGCGGGACGTCACAGATTAACTGTGTAATGCACATTTAATGGTGATGCATATGTTCAGGAAACAGAAGCTGCTATGAAATACTTGAGCCTGGAGTTTTTAAACAGCAGCGATTAGCAACATTAGCTCAGAATTGAAACCATTTCTCCAAACTAAAATTCTTCAAAAAGACCTATCTGCAACAGGAAAGATATTACCTGTTCAGAACCCCACTTCCAATCATCCGAACTACCCCTTTCCATTAAATAAATCTGCATTCGTAAAATAATTTTAAAACCATGCAATTATTTTCTATTCACCTCAAGCAACAGGTTTATTCAGAATTGCTTTTTTTAAATGTAAAATGATAAGGAAAATAATACGAACCCCCTTCTGAGAATATAATCAGAAGAAAAATAAAATGCCAAAACAAGACGTGCAACTAAAGGAAAAATTAAAAGAAAAAAAAAAGAAATGAGACGTTAATTACCAAGAGAGCGAACACATTTGTACTTACACAATGGCCGAGCTTACAGAGGCAGTGGGAGGAGAAAACAGCGTGTCAGAGCCAGGCTGGCAATTACCAGCAACAAAACACACACAGATGCTTAATGATCATTCTTGTATCCCAACATAAAGCCATCAAAGACAAACACACTCTGGCACGCTGAAGACACTCAGCGGGGAGTCACGGGGAGTCCTGGCTCTCCACGCTGTGGGCTCACTCAGAGCAGCTTCGCTGAACGCTTCATTACAGGCTTTCAAAACAGACGTTTCATCCCTGAAGCACCAGTTCAGGAAGATTTCTCTAAGACTCTGAAAAAAGACTTCCTGTATAATTTGTATTCATGCAAAAAAGCTGCTTCCATTCAGACAAGAGGGGGAAAATGGGGAAAAAAAGAAAAGCTGGTGAGAACCTTGGAGCATCTTGTGATGAAAGAGAGGAAAAAGTGAACCTCCACCCACACTGTCTCTCCACCCCCCCCTCCATCACCCCTGCCTGCCTGCCTGCCAAGTTTTTTCCATTATTCTGCCTCTTGGCATCGCCTCTGCTCTGTCAAATGGCTTTCAAGTGCTCCGTAAAAAAAAAAAAGTCCTTCGTATCAGACGGACGTTAGTCACAAACAACTGAAAACCGCTCTCAGAAAACTTCAGCTCACAAGAGCACTTTCTGCCAGAGGGGGAAATTAAGGAGTAGCATCAGGCAAATAAAACTGTTTTTAACAGTTTACCAACAATAAAAACAACATCAGGATGGACTGAATTTAACTACTGCTGTCAGAGCTGATTTATTAATAAATAAAGTGTTAAAAAAATCAATTTTATCCACGTTAGTAAATCCACATCATGTAGAGTGATTAGAATTGTGGCGACAGGATGCTCCCAAAACAGAACGTCTTCTGAGGCAGATTTTGACAGGTTCTGTGTCGCATTTCTACAGTTTCTTACCTCACAGCAGCTGAGATCTAGAGACACGTCCTTCACAATGGGATTACTGGCCAGGCCAAGCAGGAGTGCTCTGAGGTGATACAATTAAAGGCAGTAAGAAAAACATCGAGAAGTAAAAACAAAAAAAAAAAGTAAGGGAAACACTTATTTAAGCTGAATTCAGCAGCCATCACAGATAAACTGAGGCACTGTTTGTTTCAGGGGTGGAAATTAAAAATTTTGTCCACCAGCCACTAAGGCTGGTGGACAAAATTTTTTACCAGCCACTATTTTCTGTTGTGACAAAAAGTAATTTCATATGATGATGATGATGATGGAGGTGGGTGGAAGCAGTTGTGGTGCCCTACAAGCTGAACAACACCTCTTTCTGGACACTGCATAGAAATAACTAGACTTTTCTTATTTTATTTTTTTATTTTAAACCATTAAAAGATGCATATCTGTACATAAAAAATTCAGACAAGTAAAATTTATTTCTGTGGAGCGTTTTTGAAGTATTTTTGTGCTTTTGTAAGTTTTTGTATGTAAGTTGTAATGTTTTTCAGACACTTGCTGCTTTTAATGCATAGATCTATTTGTGCTACCTGCTTGTATTTAACAGGTAGGATATTCTGATGAAGGAAGTGATTTTTGTGGTTTTAGAAAGGTTTTCGTTGTGGATATAAATTGCTCCAATGCTATGCTAAGCATAACTTCTAAGTTT
>NC_051445.1:17019330-17028479 GCF_001649575.2 Kryptolebias marmoratus
CAGGGGGAACCGTATCTGATGGGGGAACGTGGCTCGACGTAACAACAGCAACTCGAGCACATTACTGCCCCCTATATGTCAAGAGGACAAATAACACCTTTTCTGTTCAAATTGCCAACCCGCCACAGTGGCGTGTGTGTTGATCAAATTCACCCGCCACTTCAAATATTTACCCGCATTTGGCCGGTGGCGGGTGCTAATTTCCAACCCTGGTTTGTTTGGCTGGAACGTCTGGTTTATTCTATATTATTCAAGTGGCGTGGCTAATAATGAGAACTACAAATGCGAGTGCCACTGAGGGTCACTGTTCGGACCGAGAGGTGAATTATGGTCTCACTTCAGGGCCTCCGACGGCAACTTGGTCCCTGACACGTTGATGGAGCTGAGCGACTCTGCGCTGCTGAAGAAGTGCTTAAACGAGGGAGGCACCTCTTTGCCTTTCCTACAAAAAAACAACAACAAAGACAGAAGTGAAACCACCAGGGTTTGAAATATTTAGTGTTTATAAACTCCTGTGATCTAAACCATATTAACAACCTAATGATGAAATAGATCTGATAAAGACAGAGATATATTTTACCCCAAAGATGCTAAAAACATTGTCTCACTTTCAATTTTATAAAAAGTTTAAAAAAAAACTACAGACACTACAAATCAAACCAAACAATGAGTATTTTAAAAACTGAGATTTACAGAAAATCCCACTTTTGCGTCTCAAACCATTCTACTTTTCCCGTTCTTTACCATTTAATAAAGCCAAATTTTCTGTTCTGAACTCTTCCTCCCATTTTTCACCTGACTCTGCTCATCTTCCCCACAGACTACTTTCACAGCCCCTCTTCTCTTTCATAAAGTCTGCTGTGAACTCCTAAAAACTGACTGGATAAGAAGAGGTACAGCAGTTGGGAAGAAAATGCCACATTTCACCCAGGTGCTTCGCTCCAGGTGTGCACACACACTAATCCCTGGCATAGCAGCAAACACACACTTTAAATGTCACTTCTAAGACATGTGATTACACAGACCGACCAGCAGGTGTCAGACATGAACAGAGACAGAACAGCAGACAATGGCTGCTATGTTGACATGATAACAACACACTAAACATTTTTTTTTTCCTACATTCCAGTCAACGCATGATGAATAACAATGTACACACTACATCTAAGATTATATCAAAACATATTTGGGATGCAAACAAATATAGATACTGAATTCAAGGTGATTTAGCAAAGTATTCATTTGTGACCAACTACTGAATTTCATCCTTCAGTATAAACAAGCATTTACTCCTAAAAATATCATAAGTTACTGATTTTTTCTAATGTAAATTCCTATTAAAGTTTAAAGCTTATCATGAATGCTGATCTATTCGTAAAAAAACAAAAGAACAATTACTTCTTTTACCAACTAAATGGTTAAGCAGAGACTTTTGATGATTGAGTCTGATGAGTCTTTTTCTTCTTTGACATCTGTAAAACTGGACAGTCATTTTTTGTTATCTGTACCTTTAACTGGATCATCTGCAGCGCCTTCATTAATTTTGGAAAAACAATAAAAATGCACTTCTAACTGAAACGCTTCACACAAACATAACGGAAGACTAAGGAAGTGCATGCCTTCCTCTCAGTAAAACTTTGAAGGTTTCCTACCTGTGAGGGAAGACGCTCTTGGACACATTTAGAACAGAGAGGTGTTGGGCCGAGCCTCGCAGCAGGGCCGAGCAAACCTGAAACACACAATGTGACGACACGCGTAGCATCTGAGCAGTGCAGCATGTCAGACATGAGGATTTCTGCTGCTTCTCAGTGTCTGTTTATTAAGAGGTGCGCAAAAAGCATTTACATATGGTTGCACGTTAGCAAAAAAAAGCCTCTGATTTAGAGGCTAATCAATATGTTCAGTGAGTGTCTGACAGCTGGCTACATCCCAAGATAATCAATAAGCAGCATTTGGCTCTCAGACCCACATCGATACATCCTGAACAGGATTCAGAGATTCAGACAACTTCACGAGCAGCGAACTGAACGAACTCTGTAGAAATGTGATTAACGATATTAATGGCTGGAGCTTCATGTTACAGTGAGGTGCAGCTCTAACAGCGTGTGCCTGCTGAAATCTGTAAATCTGTGGCGTACGTTCAGATAAAAAGTCTTATTGATTAGCACAATGGATGGGACACTTTCCCTAATGGCGCTGCATTTAATCTAGTCACTTTTCTCCTCTCACTCAGCAGGCGGAGTGACTCACCTGATCCAATGAGCAGTCCGTGTTGGAGAGGTCAAGAGTTGCCAGGCTGTTGGGTTGACCGAGGAAGTTGTAGAAGTGCTGGAAACAAACAAACAAACAAACAAACAACATCGGACTGTTAGAGCGGGTTGAATAGTTCAAAATCTGTCCAGCCTTAAGACTTTCTCCTCACAATCATCCCACTAAATTTGATGATGTTTTAATTGGAACCAGGGCTACAGGATATTTTTAAAAAAAGAATCACAACATTATGGTTGAATATAAAGTTTTTTATCTGTTACTGTAACTACAAAAATATATATATATATATATATATATATATATATATATATATCGGCCTGAAATTCTTAAAGTACATCCATCCATCCATGTTTTGATAAATCCATGTTTTCCTCACAACACTACACGCTTTAGCATTTTAGCCACTATTATCTAAACCAGCCGGCGAGGACGATGAAGTCCATGTAGACTCCGGCGTCCAACATGTCAAGCTATTATTGGGATTTCTGTTAATGGGACCCAATTGATTGCCAAATATATTACTGGTATGCACTTTTCTGTCTGCAGCTCATATAATCGTCTCTAACATTGGCATTACATACAGTGATCCTGCAGTAACCATAGTATTTTGGTACATTGTGCCGTCCTAACTGGAACAAAAGATCTCTTAAAGTGACACAGACAATATCTGAATGATTTGATCTGATCCTCCAAAAACAATCTTAATCAAATTTAAATATTAAAGTCATTAATGCAAACAAAACTGCTCTGGTGTGAACAACTGAATGAAAAACAAAAACTAAACCCAACATTGTTATTTTTTTAACAATGAGATTAATAACACACTGCAAAATAATGAAGGAGCACCACGTTATGGAAAATATAAATTTGGGAGCCATGTTTTTGTTTTCGTCTTGTATTAAAATATGCCCATCGGTGCAGAAATTGTTGAGGTTTTTTTTCTTCTTCCTCCTTATTTTTCAGTACCTGCATGTCGTCTCCTCGGAGCATGTTCCCTGAGAGGTCCAGATGGACTAGGCTGCTGGGGATGGACGGGTTGGCACTCAGTGACTGGCATAGGCTGTTCACCCCTACGACACACACACACACACACATACACACACACACACACACACAAAGAACCCCACAGTGTCAGCATTATCCCAAGTGGTTCTCCACTGGATGTTCTGTCAGCGTATTGAAGGGAACAGCAGAAGAAATAGTGACCAGAATATGAAGCAAAGACACTCAGCCTTTTCATGCCTTTGTAAATATGAGATTTTCTTTTTTTATCTTATCGAAAACATCAAAATAAACAGACTGGAACGGCAGCGCTGCAGAGATGTCGAGCTCTAAACATTAATAAGTGCTCCGGCGCTTTTTGTGATCAGGATGTATTTGGGAGATAAACGCTGATCTGACATATCTACACTCTGAAGCCCTGACTGCATGTACGCCGTCAAGTTCTGACCAAGCCAGGCACGATGACAAGAGATGAGAACGAATGTGATAAAAGAAAGAACAATATATTCTGAACATCAAAATAAAAACTGGTATTAAAAAATGAAAAGTCCTCTGGGGCCGCAGCATACAGATGTAACCTTTGGCAGATAATCAGGGTTCAGTTTAGGAACCGTGAGCTCCATCTAACCCACACGATGGAACATGATCTCTCTTTATTGATTGCCTGAGAGCAGAACATGTTTACACGGAGTCCCACCGGGCTGTCGGGGAGTTTAAATTGGATGGAAAGGAAGAAAAATGTAACCTGTGAGTCATATTTGACCACAGACACACGTTTTGTTGCAAATAGGATCAAAACAGGCAGATGATTTTTCAATCAGAGCATTCACAGCATGTTTTTAAAGATTAAAAGGACTTCCTATCAGGTCAGAAATGGATCATCTAAAGTAAAATGCTCTGGAGAGCAGCATTCATGCTATTTAAAACAAATATAAGTCATCACAAAGGATTGGCACATATGAACCTCCTTTTTTTCCCCTATTTCCACTTACTGAGTTATTACTGCATTAATTAAGTCTTATTATTACGCCAGCAGGAGCTGCAGGCAGATTATTAGAGGATATTGTCAACTAGCACTTAAATTAATACAGAAACAAAACATCCAGCTGATCACAAAAAACAAGCTTGTGTTATTTTATTTTTTATGGCTTACAGTTGTGCAGATATTCTTGCTTTATTGTGTCAGTCACTCATTCAATCAGCTGCGAAGCAAGGAAACGGCACGTACCTTTGGGTGATAGTGAGGTTTTTGAAAAGTTTAAATGCTTGAGCCCCATACAAAGTTTGGCAAACTGAGCACCCAGTGAGGAAACACCTGCAAGAAGAAAATGAAACAAAAACTTGACCTGTTAGCTTCATTTCATGGTGCTGCAGCCTTTTACGCCCAGGCTGGATAGATTCAGACAGCTTCATTTTAAATACAAAAACCCCTTTTGCAGGCAGATTATCTCCAAACAGATGCTACTCGTCTGTATTTCTGCCCTAATAAATACTGACTTCAATGTTTTCTATAAGTAGAGGATTAGACAGCAAAGCTGTAATAAACTCAGCTTTAAATCTAAACTGCCAATTGTATCATTTCAGCACATTTTCTTGTATTAGCTGAAGAAAAAAAGACACTACTGGTTTATTTTAAATGCCCAAAAGCCCAAAAGCCTATTAATTCAAAGATAAAGCTAATTCTATTAATATAATTCTATTAATATAAATAAAACCAATGCAAGCTAACTGAGGCACTTCCATGCAACTCAAACATATATTACAGATTTTAGTTACGTTTTACGTTAAGATGAAATGAAATGCTTGACGATCCATAAAAATCTGTTTCAAAACAACATGCAAAAAAATGGATGGATGGATGGATGGATGGATGGATGGATGGATGGATGGATGGATGGATGGGTGGATGGATTTTTAGTGTCATGAATGCCTTAGGATAAAAATGATGAAATATCAAAATAGTTACAAATGTTGTACAATAAAAAGGTTATAATATAACTATTTATAGACAATAAATGAATGTGGTAAATAAATGATACAATTATTAATAATTGGTAATGTCGATTTAAGAATAAAGGAGCAGAATTCAGGCTTTATTCCGCCTTACCTTGTATGTAAATGTCTGCTAAACTGTCCTCTATTTAGATTTGCTTGAGTTTGACTGTCTTCTTTTCACAAACTGTATACACTCCCTGCTTCCTGAGACTGTTTACTTTTAAAGGGAGGTTATTTAAAACATCCAGGAAACAGACTCCATGTAAAACATATCCATCTTCGTAAGTATGTTCAGTATCATACCCATATAAAGAATGTGACACACAATCTAACCAGTGAATAAAGTGAAGAGGTGAACTTTAAACAGTGATGAATGATACGTCTGAGTAGATGGAAACATCCATCGTACCTCTGTCCTCCAGAGGGTTGTTGGAGAGATTAATGGAAGTGAGTCCTGAGCTCGGGTTGTGGGCCAGGGCAGCAGCCAGCTTCTGGGCAAACTCACTGTAGGATGTTAAACAAAACAAACAAAAAAAGTCTATTATATGTTTGTGGCTAATGAACAACAAATGTGCAATCCTCCCCCCAAGATAATCTGAGTCCAGTGAGGTTAACCAGCTCCAAACCCAACAACACCACTCTGTCAGTGCTGGTAGGAAATAAATACAGACTGAGATACAAATGTGGAGCATTATTTAAAAAAAAAATTAGATATAAAACTATGCTTCAGATTTTTTGAATTGGTGTTTTGAATAATAAATATCTTACCTGTTGTAGACAGTGCAATGAACAACCTCATCCGTTTGGACCAGGTTGATGAGCTAATGGCTAGTTTGAGTGGGGCCAAGACCAAAGTGGATTATCGTCAATTTCACAACATAAAGTAATTTAAATAGAGTTTTAAGGTAATTTTCAAGGGCAAATAGCAGCAGCAGCTAGCTGTAGCTCTTCCTGCAAGTAAATACATCTTCAGCCCAAATAATTATGTAATGCAAAAATGATGCAAAGGTGCAAAGGTTTATAAAATAGTGTTCGAATGAACAGTTATTGATGATTTTTAAGATGGTAGCAATCAGCTTCAGCCTTGGCCTCGCTCGGACCAGCCATTAGCTCGTCAATCTGTTCAGACAAACTATTCCTTCAAGCTAAGGTCATTCAAAGAGCTCTGTACAACAGGTAAAATATGTTACAGCAGAGCCAAAATAAAAAAACTTTAAACTTTTCCCTTTATATTTAACGTCATAAACATTTTAACCGTATCTCCATTACCAGTTACTGTACACTGAGCTTGTGCGGACTACTACACTTGAGTAAAAGTTTTAAAAAAAGCTGCATTCTTCTTACGTTTTGAGACCTGCGTTGTCTAGCACCAACTCTTCTAGTCGACTTGATCGAGACACCACCCGAAGTATCTGCTCACACACATCTGCAGACTGAAGACACAAACACAAGCTTTCAAGTTCTACAGCAAATGTTGTGTTCTGTCCCCCCCTATTTTTATTTGGGTTTTATATCTGTTTCATGCATGTAAAATGTCTGCAGAGTTGGTTAAATTCACATTGGAGTGAGTGATTCTCTCAAAAAGAACGTTTCATTAGTGTCGTCCAGGTTTTTCTTCCATTACTTCCTCTCTACAGGAACACATCTGTAAAACGAATGCTTAATGGGGGAACAGTTCTAACAGATATCGAGTCATTGCTTTGCACTCTACCATTTCTGACCAATAGCTGACCAAGCAGAACAAACTGGGTCTTTCTAAAATGGAGCCAAACCAGCGTGTTTCAGTCACAACGTGGCAAGAGCTGCTGCAGCACAACTCAAAATGACAAAAAGAAAAAAAAAATCCCTTTACCTCCACCATCACTCAAGCAAGAAGTGATTCATTGTACAAGAACTTCCAGAAAGCTGGATATGCTAATTAAAACCGTGCCACTAAATGCGTGTGTGTGAGGGTGGGAGCATACAAGTCATTTTTTCCATATAGGGGTATTCATGCGTGACCTGGCGACACGGGGGAGAGCGCGCTGTTCAGAGGCAGAAAGTTTGTCTTGCTGCTGTGATCTCAGCACAACAGGAGACGCAGCCCGGGGGAGCAAAAGAACTCATTTTTAGACGAAATTAAAGATTCAACAGCTGAGTGTCCAAGCTCCACCTAAATGTTCACTGACCCAGTTCACCGCGTGCTGTGTCATACCCAAACATCCTCACACACACATTTAGGAGGGGCTGCTTCAGTTTTAGAGTTTTCTCTAATTATCTGCAGTCAAAAAAAAAAAAAAATCCTAAGTTCCTCTTATGATAACACAGCTTTACTGGAACAATATTCTTGATTCAGCAATGACTTCTGTTTATTTGCAGCCTCAGTGGGGCAGAAACAGCAGGGGGATTGTCCAACACTGTTCTGCAGCGAGGAGACGAGAAACACAAGAGGACAGATAATAGAAGGAGTGAGAAAACGACAGGAAAACAGAAGAAAGAGGCCGTTGTTCGCACAATTACTTTGCTATGCCACGAGTAATAAACAAGAAGCACAGGAAGAACAGGGGGCAGGAAAACAGAAGGAAAAACAGATGAGAGAGTAGTGAATTGTAGTAGAAAAAACAAAAAAAAAGCCACTGAATAGAACCAATAAAGACGTCTGTATTTCCACAAGAACACTTGGCGACTGTCGCCAAGTGTATTGTACCAGTTACCACTCGTTAAATACCAGCTCTGTCCTGCTTCACTGTCGTGATGAAATATCACATACTTTCACACACACACATGCACACACACACATGCTGTGCAGTCTTCAGGCAACCAGAAGGCCAGTCCTCTTATCGCTGCAGTCCACTCATCTCCTCCCTCCTGTCTCAGTTTTGGCTCAACATCTTGATTAGACCAAAAGACTAAAAGCCTGATTGAACTGAGGATGAGCAGCATAATCCCTCGCTGTGAAAGCCTGCTGCGTATGTGTGAGCGAGCGTGTGTGTGTGTGTTATTTATCTTGTCAACTTCACTGAGTTTCCTTATCTGTTTATAGAGGTGGTCGGACTGTACTTGAGGGTCCGAGGCTTTTTGGATTTAGTGTTGCAGTTGCACATTTCCTTCCCAGCTACATGCACCACACACTCCTCTTAATGCGACATAGCAAATGTTCACCAGCACATGCTGTGGTTTGGGCTGCTGTAAAATTACAATTTTTATGAGTCTGCTGATGTATTTCTGACCAGTTTCCCCTTTTAAGAGCGTTTCCTGCTGTCGTCCAAGTTCTTTTTTTCTTCTTTCTTTTTTATCTCCTTTTAACTCATTGCCCTGTCATCACTTTTACCCACTCAGGTCACACACACACACACACACACCCTCCCCAGACGAACACTGAGGGCAGCTCTCGCTCTGCTGTGCAGCACTCGGCGTGTCGAGATGTCTCACACAACACTTCTTACTTACAGTTTACAGATGTAAGAACCACACCAGACTGTTTACGTCCAACAGTGTCCTGCAGCAGGTCGCTCAGTCCGACTGGCTTCTCTGTTGGTGGCCTGATGTTTTTAAATAAATTAAAAATTATTTTCCACCAATATTTAAAAGCGTGGCTTGCTAGAAAGCCCTTTAATCCAAGATACATGAAGCTCAAAATTAACGAAACGGCTGTTTTTTATTCACCAACATTGTTTTTGACAAACACGTTGTTGACTTAAAAATCACCCGCCACCATGACAGGTGGGCGAACGTAATGTTATGCATATAACTACTGTTCCCTGAAGGAGAGGAACGAGGTACAACATATGTACTATGGGATATCACGCTCCCGCGTGTCCTGGCTGAAGACACCTTTAATCACGCCTTTAGGCAAATGACGTGATGACGACAAGTGACAGCCCCCGCCTGCACTATGTAAC
>NC_051445.1:17038999-17075204 GCF_001649575.2 Kryptolebias marmoratus
CATAGTGCAGGCGGGGGCTGTCACTTGTCGTCATCACGTCATCACGTCATTTGCCTAAAGGCGTGATTAAAGGTGTCTTCAGCCAGGACACGCGGGAGCGTGATATCCCATAGTACATATGTTGTACCGAGTGAATCGACTGAAAGGGAACATGTAATTGCCTGTGTCTGTCTGTTAGCAAAATATCTCATGAACCACTGAATGGATTTCATTAAACCTCTCAGAAAGTAATAATTGGACATACATCTACAACTGATAAACTTCTGGAGTCAACCCACTGGCTGCCATGGCTAATTAACCTTAGCAAACCCAAAAATGGCTGTAACTCAGACAATTTTACAGATATTGAGCTATATTTTGGTGTGGTAGAAGCTGAGAGTCATTCCAAATGCACACTCCGAGCACTGACGGATCATTTAAGTTTGTTGTTTGAAACTTTGGCACTAAGTATTGCTAGTGTCATTTAAACTGAGAGCAGGTAATCATGACTTTATTGATCTTATCACATGTGAGATGAGTGTCTTTTTAAAGTTTTGTTTGTACCGTTTTCAAATAAAGATGTCATCCATGACAGAGGCATATTCACAAAAAACTAACATCCCTGTTGGATTCATGCCACTTTTTAATGTATGTAGATATTCATGGTAAGCATTCAGTGTATTTATGTGTTCATCAGAAACTTACTGTTCTGGGAAAACTAAACCTAAAAAATGGAATTTCATCACTCCGTATCTTAAAAAAATACATAAAAATCCACACTGGACTGGACTGCACAGCCTCCTGCAGGAACAAATGGTTCCCGAACCAGGATACAGCATGTTGACTGGTTTTTAACATTTTCATACAAAAGGAAGCGTCTGTGATGGAGATGTGAGGTAATTGTTCGGACAGAGGAAGCTGCGTGTGGTAATTTGCGAGACCGAGAGAAGCCTTGAGATGCAGAGTGGGTAATGGGGGTGCTGAAGGGGGCCGAGGGGTGGGGTGGAGAGAGGAGGGGGGGGGGGCAGCATAAGACATTGAGCCCCTTTGTCTGGTTTGGATTAGAAGTCTTATCACACGAGAACACCGGACTGATCGTCAGCCAAAAGACTGGAAGGGGGAGACCGAAAAAGGAGATAAATATTTTGTGAATGCGGATAGATTTACCCATACACACAGTCAGGTGAGGACGCTGAGGAGGTGACTGTACCGACCTCGGACAGATAAAGGAAACGCACTGAAGGACCAGGATAAAAATAACAAACGTGTAAAAATAATACACAGAAACTCCAGATTTTATCAAGCGCCTCAAACAATGAGCAATGGAAAGCATCTTAATTAACTCGGAACAAAAGCCATCATTCAACCGAGATATAAATACTTCCAAATAATTAGGAGCTACTTCCAAACCGCATAAAAAAAAAACAACATTTCTTCCTTATGTGAACGCTTGGTAGAGATGTTGCAGCATAATTAACTTGTTTCTACTGTAAATCTATTTCTCCACTATGGTAACAATAAGGTCACATGTCAGCCTGCAGTTTAACGGAGGACGTGTTTATTTGTCCAATACATCTGATTGTAGCTGAATCAGGAAAATAATTACACTTGCATTAGCTGTTATCTTTGCAGCAGCAATGCTCCGTCTGTTGACCAAAACGGTTGGTGGTTATAATCACTAGAGGAGAAAAATAAGGCAACATCATTTCTAAATTACCTGAAGGGATTGTTCGTAAACGCGTGTTAACATTTATGTTGTCCAAATTAAAGCTATGATAATATATTTGTTAAAAAACAAACAAAAAAACCTTTTTACAGGCCAAAAGGAGACACTGCAGAAACTACTGCACCACTGTCACAGTAAGAAAGCAGAAAAAACCCAACTAACTTTCAGATGTTATAAAATCTGTGACATATAACAGTCACATATTTTATTTGTTTTATCCAATAAAATTATAAATTAGATAAGGAAAAATGGAATGAAATAAAGTGCCAAACCCTCTGGATAGTTAATATTTGTAAGTAGGAGGTACTAACCAGTTTGTAATCCTTGGTAGAGAGCTTGGTGAACCACTGGTTAAACTCCAGGACTGCTATTATGGCTACCAGATCCCTGAAGACACATGAGGAGATAAATTATGTAACATCAATAATGTAACCCTGTAGATTTTTATACGAGTTTGTGTTAATATTAAAGAAATCCCCCACCTGTTTTCAAGATGGCTGAAGTCCTGCAGGTTGAGTTCTCTTGTGTCTTGTGTCAAGTAGATTGTGTCAACGTCCTGAAGAGGACACAAATAATTCTACATAAAGTAACTTTTATGTAGCCAGCAGACAGCACTGATGGACAGGTCTGCTGTGAAACGTCACCAGAGAACGGAAATATTTCTCACCCACTGCACTTCTTCCCTGTAAGGCAGCCCCAACCAGTCACACACACATCTGTACATCTGAGAGAACCCACCTACACACAGAGACGCACAGTCAAAAAAACAAAACAAAAACAAGAACAAATAGCCAAAGAGGCAGCCAGTAATCAGAGTAAAGTTACTGGCTCCTACCACAGGGTCCAGGTTCAGCCGGCTTGTTGTTGTCCCACAGAGTCTGCAGAGAGGTCAGCCGGTCTGGAGGCTCCATGGAGAGCTTCTTCATCACTTTACTAAAATTAAAAAAAAAAAACGGTGAAAACATTTTGTCTTAGGGATGATTTCAACCTTATAAGATTGCCTTCATTCCCGTTAAAAGCTGAAAACAAGCAGCAAGATTTTTCCATTCGAAACAACTAAACAAACAGAATTAATTCATGTTCAACTTTACCCTGTTTACAAAACTATTTCATACATTTCTGCATTTACAGTTAAAATTATGGCTCCTGTTTTCAAGAAAACAATCATTTACACCACTACTGCAGCATGAACAGGTTTCCTTAGACCAGCAGTCTTCAGCCTTCACAATCAAAAGAATCATTTCTGCTCCTTCTCTCACTAAATAAAACTCACCCCGAGCCTCAGGACATACTTTGTAAAGATAGTAAAGATAACTCAGTAAATATTTTAAAAATATTACATATAAAAATATTGCTTTTTCATTATTAAATAAATCTAATGAATCATTGACATTCTGGCAGCGTCACATGTTGGGACAAGAAAAGAAATTCTTGCTGATAAAATTTAAACACTGAACTATACAAGACCATGTGAAGTCTGACTAAATACTTGTAAAAAATAAATATATAAGTAACCACTCTTGATAATAAAGAATACATTTGCATCCTAATAAGTCATTAGAGTGAAGATAAACATTAAGACAGTTTGTTGGATATTTGTTTGACAATTTCTTATAATAAAGGTTGAGACATTCATTTAATTAAACCTTTTTGTTTTCCCAAATGCAATCTTTTCCTTCTTAGTTCTCATCAGCAGAATGACATGCCACGTTTCGTAGAACGCCCAGTTTCAACGACAGTTTTCCCCTTCAGCAGTTTGCCTCAAACATGTTAAAAATGTTTTAATTTCTGCTGAATTTCAGAGGAAACTGGAAGCTGGAGTTAATGAGGTGGTTAACAGGCTAACAAACGACCAGCCTGGACTGATCAGTACCTTTGTTTCTTGTGTTTTTAGCATCATTTTGTCACAGACATTTGAGTCACGTTTTTGCGTAAAATTGGACAAAAAAACACCCCTCCAGCTTGAATTAGACTTTTCTGTTGTGGTGAATATAAATATTAATTATTTCTATTTTAGTTAAAGCTAAAAAGAGTCACTGCAGTGGGACCGAAGAGCTGCAGGTTGGAAACACTTGCCTAAAGCAGACACACACACACACCAAAAAATAAATAAATTGTATTTAAAATATAGTGTGCTTAGACTTGCACAGACTGGAGGCATATCTTTTAACGCGGATGGTTAATTTAAAAGTAATAAACTCACAAAGACACCATATCTTTGTCAGACAAATACAAAAGGCCGTACCTCGGGGGTAAACCAGGACATATCCTGAGCAGACAGTTTCCGATGTGAGCGACCACCTCATTAACCTCTTCAGTGGAGGGCAGCTTCAGAAAGAATGAGCCGCGCTCGTACTCTATGAACAGCTGAAAACGTTAAAAAACAAACAATATTACTGATCCATACAGCTGTCAGTGAAGCAACAAACACCTGAATCAACATAAAATGTTGTTTCTGAGCTAATAAAGCAACATGTCTGCTTTGTTTATATAACTGTAGTCAGATTTTAATATTGATTTGGATATGAATACATTGAGTGTTTAAATGTCTTTTATTTTTTTTTAGCTCCCTCCTCTGATTTATATCCTACATTTTCAAGTTAAAATGCTAATGGAAAGTTTTCAGACCCTCTTTAATCCTTCAATATGTTGTTTCAGATCCATCTAAAAGCAAATCCACTTTGCTATTATATTTTCTCAGTAACTTACACAATTATCCACAACGGGAAAGCAAAGGCTGAATGATTTAATACCATTAACCAAAAAATGGCTAACCAATTTAGTAATCACTGCAATTATGCAAAACGCTCATATATGGAGACACATGCTTCCTCTGTGGGCCAAAATTAACATAATCCTGCGTGGAGCACAGGAGACCTTCAGTCAGGACATTAAGAGGACTTACATCACTCAAGATGAGCCACACGGGGGTTCAGCTGCAGGACGGCCGGAGACAAATTATAATATTTTGTACATTGATTCAGCTGACTGGCAGGCAGCCTTTAGGGGCTCAGCCCATTTTTTTTCCTACTACATCTTATATTAATGAGTTTTTCAGGATTAGAACAGCATTTAGATTTTTGTTAGGCTATGTTTTTGGATTTGTCCATCTTATCTTGTTTCAGATAAAGAAGCTGTTGTGACTCCAGATGCAGACTTCGACAGAGGGGAGGGCGGCTTTAAGCACAGTGTGAAACAAACATCCATCAGGATGAATTGGCCTGTCACAGGAATCACGAGCCACTACCAAATCCTGAAGCTGAAACAAGTGAAAGAACTTTAAAATGATAAAACAGCTTAGAAATGAGTCAATGAGGGACGATGAAAGCGCAGCATGGTGACGCCTAATGATGCGCTGGAAAAACTAATAGGTAGCAGCTTCAGGTGGACGTTTACGCACCCTAAAGAAGCTGCTCCTGATAACGATTTGATGACCGATGTTCACAGAGCTTCAGCAGCTGGAGCTGTTTAAACAAACCAGCAAAATGAATTAACGGGCAAGAGGTGCTAAAACTGATAGGGGTCAAAGTTTGCAGTTTCAAACCTAAGTCCTATATGAAAACAAAGTACTTTAATGAGTTTTCAGGGATCAGAGTTTGCTCATCTGGCGTCCTGCTTTTACACCATGCAGCATTTTTTTTTATTTCTAACCTTGTAACATCTACTCAAAACTCAAACCAGTCATCATTCTTAGCTCCTCGTTTTTTTTAAAGATATGTAAAACATCTGACACCATTTAAACCGGTGATTCTTATGCAAGTCTGAAGATGCAGAAGTATTTCTTTTTTTTTTAAATAATAAGTTAAAAACAGAAATGACAAATGCCTTGTTTCCCACATGTTAAAACAGGATTTCAGTTATTTTACAAGCTCTTTTGGGTTTGAGTTTAAATTAAACTTTAAAAAAAAAAAAAAACTGTAACTGACTGTAAATTTTCCATTTGTCTTTTTTTCAAAACTACACTAAGGTTAGCTTAGCTGCTGACTTTAGCATCGCTATCAGCTTTAGGTTCATATTTAAGGAGGAACAAGTTTGTGACCAACTTCCAGTCACAGAATCCAGTTTTTGCTTTCAGTTGGAAAGAGAATAAACGTATGTAAAATGTACAGCTTTTTCTGCAGTATTTTGCCCTTTTAGACCACATAACATTCAGCACCTGTGTTGGCTTGTTGCAGGCAATTCCCTGGATCTCCAGATAATTAAAGTTGTGTTCCACCTACAAAACAAACACAAAAGTTGCAGTAAAGTTATATTGTGATACAGAACAACGTCTTCCTAAGAGATGATTAAAGAGTTATTGAATGATTATTACAGGACAATATTTCTGGTAGAGGATACCGTATCTCTGAGAGTGGATCATAATTCACTCCCTTTACAAGAAATGCATGAACATATAGCAGATATGGACAAAATACTTTTCTTAGTTGTCAGGTTTGTCATGTATGTTCCTGGTCTTCTTGTGGCTGCAGTATGCACAAAAAAGACTTATTGTTAAACCCTTTTTTTTTCCTAAGCAGACCATCTGTCACCGTTTGATTTTAACCTTGGGTAACCTGCAGCTGCTATATACAAACACTGAAATAAAATACCTGTAAACCAAAAGTGTCGTTTCTTCATTTAAAGAAGCGATATTTTCATCACACTTACACTATTTGTGTTTGAGGAGGACATTTCAGGACAAAGAAAACAAACAAAGAAAAAAAAAAAGCCATGGCTCATCTCCCGCCTAAAAAAAGGGGGGAAAAAATAAATTCTTTTTCTGCGTGTTGGGAATCCTGTGTGTCTAAATGCCTACAACATAATGAGCAGAGTTTTGCTCTGCCTCTTGCTTTCCCAGATACACAGAGTGGAGCGCCTGAGGGCAGGCGAGGCAGCGGGGCCAGACTGTGCCAGGTGGGAGCCGACTCTCTGAGGCTCCACTCGGATCTGAGAGGAGGGAAGGGAGAAGCAGAAGCCTGCTACTGTGTGTGTGTGTGTGTGTGTGTGTGTGTGTGTGTTTCAGCAGAGCTTAAGTTATTCATCAGTTTAGACACTACAGGAATTAAATATGAAATAGAGTAAATACCCACACACCCATCTATAGTGAAATAGTGAAACTGTAACATAAAAAAAACTAATCTTACAAAACTGTAGAGTAGATAAATAGCTAATAATAATAATAATAATAATAATAATTTTGTACCAGATTATGTAAACACAGAAATAATAAAAAAAAAAACATACATTTACCTAGAAAATGTATATTTAATCAAATATATATATGTGTTATTGCAATTTAATTGACAAGAGCAGAAGCTCAGCTGGTTTGTTTGTGTATTTTGACCAAATAATGTACCTGCTATAATGTAATACATGAATTAAAGTCCCTCACAGACATCAGTTGTGTCTGCGTTGACGGTACTGTAAGTGTCTGTCCACTGCACAGTTCTTTGTTTACATGAGCTGCTGTAGCTGGGTCTTAAATCTGCAGAATATGATTAGTCCATCAGCACATCTGAACCCTCCCACTGGTTTCTGATCACACGCTACCTCGCCTGGTTTGGCAAATCTGTCCCTTAATGTCAGTTCTGACGCACATTCTGCTCAGCACGTAAGGAACAGGAGCCATTTCTGTAGTTTTTAATATCGACACCCCGACTAACCATAAAGCCAACAGCAGAAAGGCACAACTTGGTAAAGGTCAGTGAATGTTATTTATCTCAGTGCTTAAACTGATTTAAGTTGATGTGGTGATAAATCTGAGCTAACCGGTGGCTCAGGTGTCGTGCTGGGAGGTGTAAGGAGAAACCAAATGCTGTTAACGGATTGTTCATTCAGTCGTTAACTGTCCATCTGTCAGTTTCAGCCGCTTTCCTTTATGTTGCTGTATTATCGTGTATTTGATGGCACATATTATTGTTTAATGGAAAAAAGACTGATTTTTAAACCTTCTGAACCCAAGATTATGCAGGCTGATGTTGACCATAGTAGAATTAGGTCATTTTCCAACTTTTGTCATTAAACAAAAGGCAAAATTATACTTAAATAAAAACCTAATTAAAGCATGTTCTACAGGACAGAGATGACAACAAGAGGCCATGATAAAACCAAAGAAAAGGAGCTCTGAATGGATTTGTTTGTGTGTGAAACAGCAGGCGTGGAGGAGACACTGACAGACAGTTCAACCCTGCAGCTTCACAAGAACAGAGAACCATCAATCGGAGAGACGCACACAGGAAAACCCACTAAGAAGTGGATAAAAGAGCTACAGGCGCATTTCAGCTGGAAATACACAGCACAGAGTAAACCGAGAGTTTTCATCTTTGGCAACATGAAGATTTAACACTGAAGCTTCAGGCTACAGATTACTGTCCTTACAGACGTTTCTACGTGCAAGTTTCATACAAATAAAGTCCTATCATTTGACTGATTAAACACTGCGCACTACAATCTACTTTTACAAGAGAATAATAACAATAAAATCTTCCGTAAAGCAGAAATTTTGTGTTTTTTCTTCTAACAGTGTTAACTGACTATATGTTGAATTTTCCTTTACTGGCTGTGCAAAACAAGCTGATAAAACCATTACACTGAACTTTCATTTTGTATCCCTGACTGAAAAATTAAATGCACTCCCACCTACATACAACAGGAACTAGACACTAATATTTATTTGGTTGATTCTGCACTTTTAACAGTTTCGAGCAGGTGATGAAAACTAAAAAAAAAGGGAAGGGAAAGGGAAAAAGACGAGCCAAGAACTGAATAAACGAGGACTGCTGAGAGAGAAAGTTGAACTAATTGCTTTAGGGGAAGAAAAAGGGAGCAAAGGTCATCTGTGGTTGCAATCTGACTGAGCCGAGAAAGAGATAAAAGTTGAATAAAAAAGTAAAACTTGTCTCCAGAGAGAAGACGGATTAAAAACTAAAAAAAAAAAAAAACATCTAGAAACAGTGCAAACAGAGAGGCTCAGACATGCTGTAAACAGAGGTTATAAAGCAGGTTTAATTCTTTATTAAGCAATTCCTCCAAGTCAAATGATAACCCACAGATGCAGCTAAATACACACACACACACACACACACACACACACAACCTGTGGGTTAAACACTGGAGGTAAAATTAACCCATCTCTGTAGGGAATCCTATTAACTGGAAACCACACAGCTCTTTAAAAAGCAGGTGTTTTAGCTAAAGGCAAACACAGTTAGCTGATATACACGTCGGACTGTTTTAGTAAAGACTGACTACTGGAGTTATAAACCTCTGAAATGTCAGGTTTTATGTTGCATTAAATACAAATTAGAGCTTAAACAGAGCAGTAGACAAAAAAAAGGAAATTAAAAACATCTGTGTCTTGATTTAGACACTTTCTAGAGAGCGCTCGGGTAAATAAATTAAAAAAAAAGGCACAATCTACATAAACATGTATTTTGAAATCTGAAAGTCTCTCAGGTCTTACCTTGGTGGGAATGCGTGCCGTTAGGAGGTAGGCCCGGTGAGAAGCCAGAGCCTGAGGGAGAACAGAGAGAATAACGAGTGAGCTGCAGGAAGCAGATGATTCTCCGGCTTCAACAACAGGAAAATGACAAGGACCACAGGGAAGAGTCACGCCGACTCAGAGGTGTACAGACGTCGGGGAGCGTCTCTGTCAGGATGCAAAGAGACGAGGAGAAAAGAGATTCCTGCTTCAAAAAGTCAAATCCCACAGAGGCAGAGCTGTAATACCTAAATGTGGCATCTAGACCCAAACAAGCAGCCTTTATGTTCCCTCAGCTGGTTTAATGAAATAAACTCAACCGTGTTAAAAAGACACAAATGTTGAATTCTAAAGACTTCAGCGCTACAGACAATTAGTTTGTACTACAGTAAGTAAGTAAACTTTATTTATATAGCACCTTTCATGAATAAAATCACAAAGTGCTATACAGAAACACAGATACAGGCTTCATATAAAACTAAAACAGGAAGAACAGCTGATAAAAAACAGTAAGAAGAACATTTAACTAAAAGCTTGTCTGAATAAAAAGGTCTTAAGCTGCTTTTTAAAGGAATCAACAGAGACAGACACATAAAAAGATAGGGGCAGGGCGTTCCACGGCCTGAGAGGACAGGTCCACCCCGAGTTTTAAACCGGGTCTTAGGGACCTTCAGGAGATTCAGGTCTGAAGACCAAAGGGTGCTAGCTGGAGAATAAGGAATCAACATTTCAGTGATGTATTGGGGCTGTCCATTTAAAGCTCTAAAAGTCAAGACTAGAATTAATTCTAAATTTGACATGTAGCCAATGTAGACGGTGTAATGTGTGACCTCTGTTAGTTCCTGTTAAAAGCCTCGCAGCAGCGTTCTGAACCAACTGGAGACGAGCGACGACAGATTTGTTTTAAACANACCCCGAGTTTTAAACCGGGTCTTAGGGACCTTCAGGAGATTCAGGTCTGAAGACCAAAGGGTGCTAGCTGGAGAATAAGGAATCAACATTTCAGGGGGGGGGTGTCCCTGTCCATTTAAAGGTCTAAAAGTAAAGACTAAAATTTGACAGGTAGCCACTGCGGAGGAGGTAGATCCGGTGTAATGTGTGACCTCTGTTAGTTCCTGTTAAAAGCCTCGCAGCAGCGTTCTGAACCAACTGGAGACGAGCGACGACAGATTTGTTTTAAACAAGTAAAAAGGGAACTGCAATCTAAAGGAGAAGAAATTAAAAGCGTGGATAACAATGCCCTTAATTTAGAAATAATTCTCAAATGATAAAAGCAACTTTTTACCAGAAGTCCTGAATGTTTGTCCAGAGACAGTGACGGGTCAAACTGAACACCGAGGTTCCTGAGGCGGGGCTGAGAAGAGGAGCCCAGAGAACCGAGGTGTCGCCTGATCAAAGGAACTTTCTGTTCAGGAGCAATAATCAGGGATTCAGTCTTGCTAAAGTTTGAGTGAAGACAGTTTTTAGCTAGCCAGGCCTTAATATAGGAAACACAATTAAAGTCTGCTAACTTGTGTAATTCTGAGTCATATTAGGATAAGTACAGTTGAATGTCATCAGCATACAAATGGTAAGACGCCTTCTTAAAGCTGCGGATAATCTAAATATCATACACTAATCCAGAGCAACATGAGCAATAAAACAAAAAAGCCTGACCTTAAAAAGAAGATATTTGAAAAATAAAGGCTGTGACAGTGGATTTTGTGCTGTCAGAAGATATAAGAACCCACTAAAGGCTGACCTTTAAACAGTCAGAGGGATACTGCCAACTTTTCCAGAAAAAAAAAACCCTTTGAGGGCTCAGCTCGTAACAAAGGTTTCAACAGTGCCCTCAAACTATCTTTACATTTCAGGACTAATCCATAGTTCAGGTAAAGGGACGGTTCAGATCTTTTTGAGTGGGGTTCTGTGTAAAGCTTGTGAACATTTAATAACTCGTTGGAGATCGTTTTTTTGAACGACCTCAGTGTGAAGGATTCACGTTTAACTTTTTATGGAGTGACGAGCGAACAGCTGCTCCAAGCAGGGCTGTGCTGGAAGTGCTACAGCTAGCTGCTTCTGCCACCGTGTAATAAATAAATAACCAAGTAATGTAAAATTTAAATTTTAATCTGTAGTCATTTTAAAAAACAAAGAATCCACTTTGGTCTGAGCTCTGATCTGATTGGCCGTCAGCTCATTAATCTGTTCAGGTTTAAACTTTATTTCTTCAAACTGAGGTCGTTCAAAGGGCCATCTACAACAGGTAAGATATTATTAGTTCATAACCTTTCCACTGGACCTCACTTCTGAAGATATGAACTACTGCTTTAATGATTTTTACAACTGAATTACACATACTGCTTCAGGCTGTACCATTAAATTCCAACTCCTGGCTGAACTTAACCTGATTTATATATATATATATATATATGAATGGATCCTTTGAAAGTACAAAAAAGGCACAAAAAGGATCAGATCTCAGATAAAGTATGGCCTGCTGAAGGGAAGAAAGAAAGAACAGGAAAAAACAAGGTAAAGACAGAGCATAAGAGACACAAGGATTAAAAAACAAAAAAGTCTAGAAACTGTCGCCTTCTTTTTTGAAGCTGTGAAAGAAGAAACAGAAGGATGAGAGACAAGAGCTGAAAAGGATGACGGTGCTTTCCAGCCCCTGCGTGGCTCAGCTCCACAGGCAGCGCTCGCGTGTTGTGATGTGATGGAGACAGACAGGCAGGCCTGTGTGGCCAAAGATAACCTCTTCTAAAGAGCAAGAGTCACCACTGGTCCCCTCGTCCCCCCCCCCCTCGGTCACTCCATCTCAGCTCTGCTCTGTAGCTCTTACATGCAACGTGCTTGCAGGGATGGCGATGATGACAGGGCGCCACATGAAGATATTTAACTTCACATAAAAACCTAGATGAGCTTGGTGAAATACTACAAATGGGAATGGTAATTTACAGCTAATTAGAGTTTTCTCTCACTAATAAGTTTGATTTAAAGAGAACAAGAAGCTCGGTTCAGACATTTAGTTACATGTTTACTCCCCGTAAAGAGTGCCATTTAGCCAGTGAAAAGAAGCTCATAAATACTGTTTTTATTAACTGCACTTCTGTGGTATTCACACTCAAAGACCAACAGAATGAGGGCAACTTGTGGTTCAGTGTCCTGCCCAAAGCTTACTTTAACGTGTGTGTGTGTTCAAACCGCCAGCCTTTCAACTGACAGACAACCAGCTCCTCTTCTTTAGCCGCAGCCGATGAAGCATAAACGCTCTGTGGAACATGTTTAAGCATGAATAAAAGTATCTTTGTAGAGGTCAGATTTCCTGTGGCTGAGTGCTGCCCCAGCTGAATGTCTGCAGATGAAAACCCTGCTCTGTGTTTTTCTTTGGTTCCTGCAGAGATTTAGTCTGACTCTGATCCAACGAGAACGTTTCCTTCTGGGGTTTTTTGTTTTTGTTTTTGTTCAGGTTGTGAAAACTCATTGACATTCCCGAGCCTCGCTCGCCTCTGCTTTGTGTTGCTTTCATGTCTGAATGTCCATCACATTGACAGATGATTTTTATTCACAAATTCATGTAATGTAATGTGGGCCAGCTGTTACCATAGCAACTCAACATGTGTGCACACATGACTAAGCACATATGGATAAAAAGAAATTGGGGGAAAGATACACAAAAATGACTATAACTCTGTCAGTTTTACAGATGTCGAGCTAAAATTTGGTGTGGTAGTAGCTGAAACTCATCCCCAACAGGTACTCCGAGAGCTAACAGATCACATGACACCTTTGTTTAAAAATTTAGGCATGCAAGGCGGCTCGTGGTACATTTTCCTTCAAGGAATGCTACATTAATTTTATCAGAGCTCAGAGCCTGAGACCACATCAATTCTCCATTTTTGACAAATCAGAGTAGCGTTTTGACAAGTAAATCATTCTGGTCCACATAGTCTAGCTAAAGTGTGTATTCTGCATGTGTGCCTGTGTGTTTGTGTATGTTTTGGTGTTGCTTGGGCTGCAGACCAAGACGACAAATGGTGGTCTAGGGCTTGTGGCACTTAGTTTGCATGTGATCCACCAGTCTGTGCATGTGTGTGTGTGTGTGTGTATTACAGTAACAGAAAGTGTAAGGGCAGATGCCCTGTCCGGTCTCGTACACATGCTCCGTTGCTGCTGCCATCTGCTCGGCTGAGTGGAGCTGAGGGTGCAGTGCTGGTCACTGTGAAATCACTGACTGATGGGAAGGCTCAAGGCCTAAATCCACTTAAGACAGTAGGCAGAGACAGAGGGAGGTAGGAGGGAAGCTGGAGAGGGACATGAACGGGAGGGCGGGGGGGTCACAGGGTGTAATGCCTCGGTCCATTTAAAAAAAAGAAAAGGGCAGATGGAGAGAGTGCTGCACTGGGAGAGTGCAACGGGGCAGTCATGCATCTAAAGAGGGAACATGGAAGGATGAATAACTGACGAGAAATCCAAGACGTCATTACAACTTCGCCTGGAGTTTGTAAAACTTTTTGAACAAGTTCAAATGTCCGATTACTGCACTGCTGTAGTTCAAAAGTTTAATTGAATCATCAACTGAGAATTCAGCTCAAGAAACCTGAATATTTCTAAAGATTTGATTATATAGTTTTTAAGGCCATATGTGCTGCAACTCCACACACAATTCTGACTGACAACATTCCTATAAAGAAGTTTGATAAGTATTAACATTCTACAACGACACTAGACAAAATCTCTGAGAAGGGGGAACATATTCGTCCAGTTTTAGCTGCTTTCACTGGCTTCTTGCTGCTCTTAGAATAGATTTTAAAAAGCTCCTAATTCCTCCAGATCAACCTCTGATGGCCAAGAACCAAGTTAGCCTTCCAACTCTCTTTGAAATCATACATACAGCTGAACATTTCAATCATCTACTGCGAGTTTACTAACGGTTCCTCAAAGTTCCTGTAGGAAGATTAGAGGTTCAGCATTTATTGATTCTGTCTTAAAGATTTATAATCTATTGATATTAGAGAAACAGATTCACTAGATATCTTTAAAAGAAATCTTAAGACCTGTTTATTTATCTTAGCCATTAGACAGAAAGGAAATTTTAGATTGTTTACTTACACACTATAAGCAAGGAAGAAATTAAACCCTTAACCCTTACTGACTGTCAACTGTGATTTAGAGGTTTTCTGCCAATTGAAAAGCCGTGAGTTCGATTCTCCGGCCCATCACAGGACACTGAACCTTTGACTGGCAACATAAAAGTCTCTAAAATGGCATTTTTGTGATTCACTGAAAAAAAAGTTTGAAAACAACAGCAATCCACTTTGCTCCTGGACCCGTTAATCCTGTCAGAATAAAACCATTTCTCGAATCAAAAAGCCATCTAGAAAATATATTAATTTTGTCACAGAACCCCACTTCAAAAGATGTAAATCACTGCTTTAAGTATTTATACTGCTTGAGGTAGAATTACTGTACTTGAAGTACAGACATGACAGTGGGAGGAGCATACATCAGCCATATTCCTGATTCCCTGCTCCACAGCTGCCGGGCTCTTTATTGCATAACTACTGTCGGCATGTCCTTCACCCACACGTGAGTCCAACACTAATGAATCATGAAGCGCTGGCTGCAAACATAAACTGTCAGCACAGCACAATGGAGGTGAGGGCTTTGCAGAAGGAGGGAGAGACACCAAGGAGCTACAACCGAGAGGAACAGAACGACCACCACCGAGAGGCCGAAGGAGCTGGTGGGGAAATGAGAGGGAGGCGGAGGAGCAAAGCAAGTGAAATGACTTAATAGATTCCAAGTGCTCTTACACTGATAAGGAGCCAGTATTGAAATCCAATCAGGAAAAGGGAAGCTCTTTGGAAAGGAAGTGTTTAAAAGCCAATTCATCTTTGTTACAACCAATGCAGCCTAAATGACCCCCCTCACCCCCCGTTTGAGCTCATGGACATCAGCTCTTTGTGGACACAATGCAGGAAGTTTATTATCACATAAGACCTTGGCCTTTCCTCTTCACTATTCACCTTCTTTTTCATAATCTACCACTACTCATATGCTTTTTTAAAAATCAATATTTTCCAAATTATTTCTGAAAAAGATAATTTCAAATGGTTAAAAACAGACCACGATGGCTTCTCAAAAAAGGTATTTACTTCACTTTTTAGAATTCAATTTTCAACTTTATGCCACGTAATTGGAACACGGAATATTCAAAGCAATACTGCAAGGAAAAATCATTTTTGTGAAAATAACTGGTCAGTTTCTTTACCCTCCATACAATCTTCCTCCCACTGTCTTTATCGTGAATTGGATGCCATCTGGTTTACACCTTCAAGGAGATTTATACTGTCCACAAGGAACAACCACAGACAGTAACAAATAATATATATATATATATATATATATATATATATATATATATAGATAGATAGATAGATAGATAGATATACACACACACACAAAGCCAACCATCCTCACTCATGCTTGTGTTTTATTTAAAAAAAATAAAATGTGTTAACATCAACAAAACAGCTTTCCTCTCAAAGAATACTCTGTCATTTCCAGACAAAAAGCCGTGACCATCTTTGCACTGGATGATGTTTGATGCAGGTCCTGCTCATTGGTCTGTGAATGTGGACGCTAAGTAAGCTGTTTTAATCCAAACCACATCAGCCAGATGTTTGCAGCTGTATATAGACTTCACCCAGAAAAGCTGCCATTTCTGCCCTTTCATAAAATGAACACTTTTACTGTCAAAGAGTATGCTTATATAAGTGCTGCATGAGAGGCTCAGTTAAACTTCAACACCAATGGTACTATTACCACAGAATCTGTCAACATGATCTAAACATCCCCGATAGCACAACATAGACTTAGAAAATAACTTTAAATGCAGTGAAAGAAATGGTTTTTAAATGGAGATTACTGTGAAGAAAAGGCTAACTCACCCAGAAGATTCAGTTATAAGCAGACAGACTAGTGATCATTATCGTAGGATTTACTCTGAGGCCAACCTGAACCCAAACTGGCTTCAGTAAAGCTAGCCAGTAATCACTGAAAACTCCGGCAGAGAAAAATCACTCGTTTCACATCGATCTTCCACGTCAAAGTCAAGCAGCTCACAGTGAAGCCGAGGCCCGGTTCTGTTCCTCGGATCGATGTGAGTCTGTAGTATTGCTTCACAATACAACGTAGTTCAACTGGAACAGCAAACATGATGATCCCAAGCAAGAAAATGAGGACAAATAAAACCCTTGAGCGTAAGATCAACAAATAAAATTTCTCTATATCTTTAAGTAGGATCACTGATGGCATCAGCATCAAAACATAAAATTAAACAACAGAGGAAAGAAAACCCAAAATCCGATAAAATGAATGAATTTTACTTTGAAAAGCCACCTCCGATTGCCCAAACACAAACCACTTTCTTCACATTATGGATGAAACCATCATCTGCAGTTTATATGCTTCTCATGAGCCGGCAGCCACTGAGACAAAAAAAAAAGACATCAATTTTCCTTTATCACTGCCCTGCTCATCATTATGTGTTTTAGTGCTGGAGAGATGAGCTCGGAGAGGAACAAAGGCAGCTGACAGTGGTACTTCCTGGAGAGATTTGATTGGCTGCTTCCATCAGGCCACAGCTGCAGTGAGCTGAGGCATGTGCTGTCTGATTCGGATACATTTCATGCTTTATTACTTTGCTTTTTGTTTTTCAGCATTAACTGCTCTTGCTGCTTGTTGAGGTTTTAGCTTGAACACAAGTTGTCAGCATTTATGTGCAAAATAATAAACAACAAAACAAAATAATACAAAGGTTCAGTGATAAAAAATAAAAATAGATGGGAGGAAATAAAACCTCATGTAGCAGATTATCTGGTATGCATCTAAAATATCCAGCAGAGCTCCTGATGGAGTCTGATATAACACCATTGTCGCTGACCAAACAGTAAAATGCCAAAATGATGGATTTATTGGTATTCTCTGATCAGGATTATATTGTCAGCTTTTAGGTTTAGGATAGAAAATGTGGACTATTTTGGAAATAAAACAGAGTTCCCTCCTACAACAGGGTCAGTCTCATGACCATCTTATTAAAAAAAAAAATAATAAAATAACAAAAGACCCGTGTCTCTTTGTAAAGATAAAGCAAATTCACAAAAGGCTCTTTCATTCATCAGCATGCCAGCTAGACACAATAGGGAAGGAGGTGGGTGTGTGTTATCATCATGTGTGTGTAGAAATGTGAAGCTGAGCCAAGGTGTCTGGGTAAATACAATATCACTACAGTACAGACCACTGGGACAAAAGGGAGGAGGAGAGAAGAGACTTCAGGGGAGGAGGGTAAATATTACAACTCAACCCAAATTTTGAAGTGGAAAAACCTCCTCATGGTGGAGTACAGAGCTTTGTGAGGAGATGGATGCCCACGTGTGGCAAGAAGACAATAAAAGAGGCCAATAAGAAAGAGACAAAGGCAGAGGAAAGAGGCGGAGCTGATTTGGGCTGGTGTTGGCATTACCCATGTTTCGTCTCTGGAGTGGTTCAATAGCATCAGTCGAGACTAACAACACACGCACACACACACACACACACAAAGCCACTGCTGAGCATTAATGACATATCTGGGGGGACTTGGATCATAAACTCTGTTACTCTGCAGTTAAGCAAATGTCCTCTCAAGATTAGGCTCATCTTATCACAGCTGAACTGACAAAATAAACATGCAGAGTATATCAGAGTTTCTTTGTCAGCAACTGAACAGGACATAATGATTATTTATTTAAAAAAAAACACACAACATAAAGTGCAATGTGGGACCCACAGCATAAATCCTATTTGTGTCATAACAAAGGCTAAAAGATGTGAAAAGGCTAGACACATGGGTACACAATTTACATAGATTTGTTTCTATTTATTTGTCTTTACAGAAAAAAAAACTCAATTACATTTAAAGGATGTTCATTCAACTATTCTCTAGAAAAAAACAAGGCCTAGATGTGACAAAAACATCTTTAATCACTGATAATTTTATTACATTTTAAAGTATACCTAAAAAAATTGATTATGGTCCCTAATAGTTTTTCCTTAGTAAAAAAACAAGCACTTTAGGATATTTGCAGTGACCTTAAAGTTGGGTTCTGTTGAAACGTTATGAACAATTATTATCTTACCTGCTGTAGATAGCTCTTTGAACGACCTCAGCTTGGAGAAATAAAGTTATTTCTCCAAGCTGACAGCTGGTCCAAGCGGGGGAAAGACCAAAATGAGTCGCTGCTGTCTTAAAACAACTCTAACCAAAAAGAAACATTTAAAGTGGTTCATGCCAACACCATTTTATAAACGTTTATGTTGGTATGAGTTCACATGCTTACTTACACAAGAGTTTATGATTATTTCCAATTGCAAATTGGAGCAGCAATTGCTAGGTGTGCACCTTTCACAAGAATAATATGTTATAATATATTTGTTGGTAATGCAAAACTGATGCCTATTTAAGGGTTTATAAAATGCTGTGAATTATGTTTTTGTTCTTGGCTCCACTTAGACCAGCTTTTATCTTGTTAATTTGATCAAATCTACACCCTGAACTCCAAAGTGAAGACTTTAAAAAGAGCTGCTTACAACAGGTAAGACATTTAGTGCTCATAACCCTTCCTACAAGCGTAACATAAAAACCAAACATGCACTAAAGTCTGTGTTGGTGGAGGGCAGGATTCATGTTGGAGAGGAAAAACTGCATGTGTGCAAATGTCTGTGACAGACACCCTGAAGACAGAAAAAAAAACTGTCCAATGTGATATATTAGCTTCCAGTCTTCTCTGATCTGCGCTGATTTCAAACTTCATGCTCTAATTTTCCAAGATTAAAATCTAAACAGTCAGTAAAAATGAGTTGGTTGAAGAGGAAGGAGGCAGTAAGTATTTTCATTTTAAAACTCTGGCTTCAATGTTGCCATACAACAGAGATGAGGCCCAGCTGTTTACTGCTATAACATGGTTTTCAATGTTATTGTCATCATATCTGACTGCTGGTTTGACCTACAAACCTAATTCGGTTATGCCCAGACTGAACTAACAGACAGTGCACCAACCAGCTCCCTACATCCCAACCAAACAGCCCGTCTTCCTACAAACAGGAGTCAACAGCACAGGACCAGACGAAACAGATAATATAATCAGGAGGGGTTCACGCTGAAGCATTACATTATTAGAACAAGAAAACGAAGGAATAAGACCTAAATTGGCTCATTTGACCCCAAGGTTGAAGACAGACGTATTGGAAATCTATTGTGTGAAATTATAAAAACAAATGAATCAAATCAATGACTTGAAACAGGGTCAATTATACTACAAAGACAGTGTGAGTCACAATGACCCTGACCTATGAGATAATGAAGATGAATGCCTGTGGGATGTGATTTAGTTGCACATTGTGAGATGGAAACATGTTATACCAAAATCCTCATTAAGCCTGAGCTTAAGCTTGTGAAAGGAAATGAAAATGAACATATTCTGCTACTAGAATGCCACAAAACACTAAAATGAAGCTACTCTTTGGTTTAATCCTGTTCAGGAAGGATTTATCTTTTCCTTTTCCTTCTTCTTAAACGGTAATTTTCTTGTAAACACTGTTTTTATTGTTCTATTTATCTCGACTATGATGATTATTGTATTTTTAATTACAAGAGTTTACAAATAGGAACATCTGTCGTCTTCCTAAGGCCGTTACATGTTTTTCAAGCCAGATATTTTTACATATTTTTTCCATTTCTACAAAAAAAAAAATACAATTTCCATTCATGATTTTAACTCGTCTGCTAAAATACCTAAATGAAACCACATAGTGGCGAGAACGTCCACATTACCAATATTACAAAATACAGAGAAAGAACAAACTTAGATTGGCTAAAAATGTTCCTAAGATAAACAGTTTGTTATGTTAGATTACTAAATCCTTCATTCTAATATATACTCATCTGTTCACAAGGATATGATGTAGCAATAAGGAGACAGATACCAATAAAACTGACTGAATGCTTTATTTAATCATCTATATCAGCGCTCACCAACCTTTTTAGCTCCACAGACCGGTACCGGTCCGCGGCCCGGGGATTGGGGACCTCTGATCTATATAGTATATAACCACTTTAACTTTGGGTATCAGATTCTTTCTTTTGAACTTTGTAGACACTTTCCTTATCAAAAAATAGCTTTTTTATTATGTTTTATTTCTAAGGAAGGTTGTATTGAGCACAAGACAAAATGTTACTGGTCCTAAAGAAACAAAACGAAGACGAATCCCAGCGATAAATGTGCGATGCTCAAAGTGTTTGATAGGGCAAACACTGAACACAGTTTATATAAAATAAGCCTAATTAGTAATAAATAAGTCATGGGGGGGTGATTGAGTCAAAGTTTAGACATGAAAAGAAGGAAAGACTTTTTCTTCAAAAAAAAAAGAATCGTGAGCTTTCAGATTTCTCTGGTTTAACACTTTCGTAGCACGTTCTTGTGGAAACCAAAGGCAAACATGCAGGGTCCTGAGCTGATCCAAGACTGGTTTTAAAAGGCAAACTTTCAAATTTCCCAAGTTTCATCTCTGATTGTGGTCTGCAAAGCTCAACATTTTATTATCGACTGAAACATGCCCAACTTCCTTATCATTTTAAACCAATTTAGCACATAAGAAACCACAAATGACAACGATGAAGTGGGTTCTGTAGTAACTGAAGGCATACTCAGCAGGGAAATTTGATCCGTTTGACACATTTCTTTCAGCTTGGATAGCCCTGAATGTCACCCTAATTATGGTAATAATTAGTGCTATATAATGACAGATAACACAATGAACCCTGAGGGAGACTTAACTATTTAATAGACTAAAAGATTTTTGTGTTTTAACAACATAACTGAACTCTGGTTGAACCTAGAATTAAAGAAGAAAAAGGAAATAATTTCTTAGATTTTGTCCTCTCAAGCAGGCAAAGTTTCAAAATGGCTACCAGCATCAGGAATGAAACGTAAACTAAAATTAGATTTTTTTTTTAGACAGGAAAGGCACCAGTAAGGTCATTGTCGCTGGATGACATGAGAGGGGCAAAATACAAAAAAGACTCAAAACAACTTGTTGCAAACAATTTATGGAAACTGTCTAATAGTAAGAAACAGAAAACAGAGTGGTGTATTTAAACCTATGCATCACTTCAATGTAGCCTGAATGTTGGGAAGGATTTGCTGCATAATATTTAAAAAAACACAAAATTACAATATTATTGTTGATTGTCAGCATGAAGATATTAGCAGCAATAAATCCACATTTTTTGTCCCTCCTTTCTTTCTGTTCTGTCATCGCAACCCTTTCAGTCTCTTTTAGCATCTCGGCCACTCTGGGTGGTCCCTCTGTTAGTCAAATATTTCACTGAAATGCAGTTTGTGTCTGCGATTTATTGAAGTCCTTCGCCATGCTGATACTGCCTACGTTGGTATTTGCATTGATGACTAATTAAATACAAAGTGCAGCTCTAATCAAGAGGAATCATAAACCTCATTTGTAAAGATCTCACTCAAAAAATACACATAATTCAAAACAACATGTTTGCCAAGTGGCCTACAGACTGCCAAGTCAAAGTGGAACCACACACTGATAATTGCTAAGTTTTTACATTAATCTACATAAAATACCCCTCAGTCTCTCTTTAAAAGGATTCAAAAAAGCCGTACTGTGAAACTGTAAACCAAACAAATCTGGGTCTTAAGATGTTGTGTTACAATCAGGAGTGTCAGCCAGAAATAAGACCGTTAACAGACTGAAGTGTAGCCTTGATAGGTGCACTTTTTAGCAAACTTGCAACATAAATATTACAACTAATAGTACAAAGAATCTAAGGGTCCCGTAGGTGACCCTTAGATTATTAATTTTTACTTACAGAAATATAACCAGCAACAACAAGCACTGAAATGCAATATTAAATGTATTCTACAACTTAGAAAAATTACACACACAATAAATAAATCAAAACAAGAACACTTGACTGAAATCTGAAGTTTGAGTTTGCCGGTGTTGATTCTCAGTCATCCAGGACTGTTCTGTAGCTGAAGACGTTTCACTTCTCATCTGAGGGCCGTTAATAAATCGGCCTGTGAATCCAGCTTACAGAACCTCTCAGTTCTAAAAGCTACAACTCCACACTCTCTGCTTTTTGAACCGAGAGAGCTCCTCGGATGAGAAGCTGTCCTTAACCTTTTGATTTGAAATCTGAGTGAAAATCTGCTCTCTGGTGTTTTTGGTAAAAAGGTTCCAGCAGCTTTTGGAACACTTTAAGAACGTGACTCGTATGTTCGTATGGAGGAACATGACAAGTGACTAATAATAAGGTTATTTCCATTTTCTTTACTTCCCCTTCTGATAAAGTTTGTGGTTAAACGAGGCTGACGAGTCAGACAGGATTTCAGTGTGTGGCCTTCTATCTTTAAACTCTTTTTTTTTCCATGCCTAAGCGTACGCCACCGTTACGCTTCGTGATTATTTTTCGCCATCACCTCTCCCCACCATGTCCTCTGCCCTTTGGAGCATAATTTGCCACTTATTTCTCTTCATCTCTGTCTCCCTCTTCCTTTTCCCCAGGGTGCATTTGATGGACTGATGTTATTATCACAGCCTCCTTCATCCAAACCCCCCCGTCTACAGCCAAGAGAAAGACCGTATCAGGATCTAGTTTATTTAAGAGATGTCTCACAGTGGTGCTTCACCCTTAGTCTAATAATGAGATTGTTCTACCTTTCGTTGTATCTACTGTAAACAGTTTTCTTCATTGTTTACATTTATTTGAATTTTAAGTTGTATAAGTGGCTGTGATGATCAAAAGCAGTTCTGGAGGATTTTGAAATCAGATTTTTGAAGTTCCAAGTCAAAAAATAAATAAAAAAAACAGGGTTTCCCCCAGAAAAGAGGCTAAGCCCGGTGGTAGGTGGCCGATCGCCGGTCGACCGTGATTTAGTAAAAAAAAAGATTAAAGTTGACAGGAAAGTTGAAAATATGGCTATTTATTATGTGATATTGTAAGATAAGTGTGCCAAATATTTAAACAACTACAGTTTTACAACAAGGAGGTAGATAAAGGAGGCGGTTTTGAGGGTGCTTGAGGAAAAAAACTTGTAAAAAAATGACGTATTTATAATAAACAAGCGGAGCTTAGCCTGGTGGCCGGGTCACCAAAGCCTGGCAGCCCGCCAGGCTTATAATACGCTGGGGGAAACCCTGAAAAAAAAAATCACCAGGAACACTTCTCTGATGTTGGATTTTCAACTTGGAAAGTCTGAAATTCTTCCCCTATTCCGCCTCAAAATCAAATATGGGCCACCTTGTGCACCAAAAGCGGTGATGGCGCTGCCTATTATCGCTTCTGTCAGTCTGTATCTCATTAAATCAGTCATACACATAATACTTCACATCATCTGTGAGGAGACATGATGCTACAGTGTTCGGATGCACTGAGTGCACACAAACACATTGTTATTGGCAAATCCCACTGTTGTCTGACTTGCAACTGGAAACATGGTTAAACTGGGTGTGACGATGTTCCTAGATCCGAGTTCAGCTTTCCGAGGTGAATAAAAAGCACAATTTAAAGGGTACAGATACTTTGCAGGTGATTTCAGATTGTTTAGGTCTGAGAACAGATGCTAAAAATGTATATTTTCAAACTACAGCTAAGAACAGTTCCATGAAAAAGGCCCAAAATACCTTATGGCTCCAATACATTTTACAATAATAATCCTATTGTTTGTAAGTATGCCAATTAACACGTTTATTATTGTGATGCCAGGTAGACACGGTCTTATTTCCACTAAGTTCAGTCATCTTCAAGAGTAAAACACTTTGCCGCATCCTGTTTGTACACTTCTGAGAAATTCCTGAAACCGACGTTTAATTCCAACATCTGATCTCCAAACAGTCTGTAAACAGTCCACTGCTCTTTCATCATGCCTCGACACACCAACACTCGCAGGTTACAGTCCCTTGATATGTTTGCTTTCTCTCCGAGCCACTTCCTCCATAATTGGCCCTCCAAACGCTGCTTTTCTGCAACAACAAACAGTAGTTTGTTTGTGCAGCTCAGCCAAGCAGAGCGCCGACACAAACTCAGGCTCTGGGTCTCAAAGTCACGCTCGGCTGGAATTCCTCACGTCCCGGTCCTCACTCCCACATCGTACATTGTTTCGTGTGAACGCCACTGTAGCCTCTGTGTCCAGCTCCCACGTGGTGACACTGTTGCCATGACCACATCGAGTTTAGTCTCAAACACAGCATTAAAAACAGAATACACTAAAAAAAATTGTTAGATTTTGAAAAAGAAAAAAAAAAACACCAAACATTATAGCTCTGACAACTTCAAAGGACATTTTAAAAATAAACTGCCTGCTGCACTAAGTAACTCACTTGGAACAAATCAACTGAAAAAACAAATCATTGATTTTCTTAATAAAGAACAAGATGTTTACAAAACAGTTGGTTATGTAATTTTTACCGCTATGGGTCATTTAGTCCAAACAATAACAAACGAGGTCATTGGAAGACTTCCTGAAATAATTTGGGGTCATGAGTCTTTTTGTTTTTAGGTTTACTGTGACTCAATTACAAACATGGACAAGGTCATTTAGTGCCTTATTAGTAATATTTCCTTATAATAAAATAACAACAACAAAAAAAAAGCTAATGTGAGTTTAATTGCTAACTTAGTATTCGGGTTGAGGTGCCATTCCATCCTCCCTGCTCCAAAAATCTGGAGGTTGTTTCTGATAAACCTCACTGTAATGGGGGTGAGCGTTGGCATCTTGGACGACAGAGCTCAGTCCTGAAATGTGAAGATACGGGACTGCCACTGGGGAGCCCACTTTGAGGCCTGTCTCAGAAATCCCCTGTCATGTAGAACTTGGCCTTCAGTTTGGATGTGGTGCTGTGGCTCGCTCCAAAAAATGCTGGAACTTGGTTTAAACGCTTGAAGTCCTACGCTGGGGGGCCCCATCCAGATCAGTCAAACGTGGCATGCTTGGAGCAGACACCAACGGACCTGTGAGCTGTGGTCCCTGCCACAGCTCACAGGTCCTGACAATAAGAGGCCAGTAAGGCAGCTAATTGTCAACACTTAAGTTTTTCCATAGGCACAATCCACACACTCAGCTCTTCCTTACAAATGTGGCTCCATTTAAGGGAAATAAAGGGTAAAAGATTTACTGCCAAGAAGCACTGTTACAACAAGGAAATAATGGACCGAACACAAAACTTTTTGGGATGCATAGCTCTTGGAAGTATTAGTTGACTTAAAACTTTTTGGGTTAGTCCTTTTTTCCTAATTTTCAAACCCCTCACAGAGCAGTAAAACTAAAAGCTCTCCATTCCACTGAGCGTTGTATAACTAAAAGGCTCCTGCTGTCCCCACAGAACCACACAAACTACAGTAAAAGCTTTCTAATTCAATCATCAAACGTCATTGATCCGGCTTCAGTCGGTGAATTAATAAGGAACCCATTTCGTCCGAACTATCTTCACCATGTCATCCCTGGTCATCCCAGAAAGAGTCACATGCAATTTTAATAATCTACCGGGTATTAAATATTAAGCAGCTTGTGGATTTACGGCTCTGGACCTAAAACTTAATGACCGTAGCTGCTAATTTCAACTGCGGGCTGGAGTTTAAACAGAGTTGTGACTGAATGAATGAATGACCTCAGTCAGTTATAGATTAATGCGTCCAACTTCAGCTGCTGCTATTGTTTTACAAACACAAAAGACAAAATTTTATGTGGCTAAAAAAAAAAGGAATAGGTGCGAACAAGGAAAGTTGTCGGTTGCCCTGCTGATCTGTGCAGCCATGCTGTGGCATTTAAATGAAAGTGGGAGTTTTTGAAAAGGCCACTTTAAATCCACACTGTCCAAATCATTGTGTACGTACTGTTTTGCAAAAGAAGTATAAAATCCAGAAGACACTTACAAATCCATACAAAAGTTTAAAAAAAATACAAAAGAAATCAGGTTTGGAAAAATCTTTTGAAAGTGAACAGTGGTCCTGAAAGAAGACACTCGTGAGATGTTCAGGTGATCTGAACCAGACATGTTCAGGTTAGTGTTACAAAGGTTTGTTGAGGGGGGAATAAAATCATCAAAGTATTGAAATCAACCGTGAAACGACTGAAAGAATGGCAGTGAGTGTTCGGGGAAAAAAAAATCATGTGCTAAAGATAAGAGAAGCAGGAAATGTGCGTTCTTTAATGAAAACTGTACATCTCAATAAAAGCTACGTCAGATGAAGACAGATGAAAAATTTACAAGCTTTAATGATGAAGAAGCTGGAAAGCAGCTGGGCTTGACTCACCAGGACTCTGTTCTCCATCTTGTCTGCTTTGATCTCCAGTTTGACTCTTTTCCTCAGTGACAACTTCACCTTCCTCCCCACAGCATCCCTCACACTCTCTGCACACAGGAGAAAAAAAGAGGAGATGAAACGAGGAATGATTCAGGCTCAAGTGGGAAATCTGTCACACATCTACATCTCAAAACGTGTCGTTCTTTTTATTACTGAAGAAAAGAACGAGAAGAAGACGCGAAACCTCAAGTCAACTGAGGTGGAAGTGAACGCATGAATTTTTACTTTGCTTTGTTCAGCTGACACAGAATGGTGTGCTCTTACCACGGGGGGAATAATTCGCTATTTCTGTTAATTAAGAAAAAACAGATACTTGATGAAAAATTTACCAAATCCAATTTTAATGGACTGCGGGGAAACGAGCTCTCATCCAGTTTTCATTTTATTTTCTCTTCATGAAGCTCTCTTCTGAGGCTATTTTGTGCCATTTTCAGCATTTGTGCAGATATGAACCCCCCCCCAAAAAAAGACATAAATGGTGGGTCTTTGAGCAAACACAAAAGACAGAAAAAAACGACCTAACAAAAAAGCACATTTTATTTAGAAAGTCTTCCAATGTATACAGTTGCTGAATCCCTCCTACTGTTGTAGCAGCATTACCTCAGGAAAATACTTGCCCAGCTCTGCCAAGAGTTCCAAGAAATTCTCCAACCATGACCAAGTTGAAAACTGAAGGCCAATTTTATTGTTCCCCATCAATTCTGGGAACAATGAATAAATAGCTTTCAAGCAATTTTTAAAAGTTCTCTGATAAAAAGTTTCCTTGATTCCAATCAGTCCAGCTTCAGGATCTGTGTCCTCACTAAAGTGATTTTTTTTTTACATATGTTTTAGTGTATAACCTGTGAACCTGTGCCCTAACAGCATACACTTAATAACAGCTACAGCCACAGCGCAGTCTCTCTGCAGCCTTTGACACAGTAAACCCTGGTATCTAACAGTCTTCACACTATAATTAGCAAGGCCACCTGATTTTTATAACCTCATCAAAAACAACATGTTTTGATACCATTAGATAGATCTTTTAAAGAAAAATCCAACACAATTTGAATTTTTACATTAGGTCCACTGGTTACCAATTTACTGTCAAAAAATGATCATCAGAATTGGTCTAAATTTATACAGTTCTTAAACAGGCAGCAGTAGAACGTCCTGTGTTTAACTTCCTGGAACTTCTGTTCTCACAGCGAGCTGAAGCTGAAGAATGCCCTGATTGGCTGTAAATTTTCACATTATTCCTTCGCAGATAACACATGAGCAAAGCAGTGGAAAGTGGCAGCTCCTGCTCGGCTCCTTGCCGACGTCGATCATTCACGGAATCAGCTGTAAGTCCTCGCAACGCCGGCATCCGTCAAAAGATCGCTGATCTTTAAGGGTTTTAATCATTCTTAATTTTTACACATGGATAACAGTATTGGTATCAAAACGGAGCTTATTTCACGCAGAATTTTTTTAATGCAGGTTATAAAATGTTTTATTTTATCTGAGTTGAGAAATTCACGATTGAATTAGCTCAATCATTGTCTGACCCAGTTAGCTATAGCGCTACTGTGCATATTTTTTTAACGGGTTAAGAACAAACAGAGGATGAACGGGTGCCCTCGCTACTATATAGAGCACTGGTCTCCAATCCTGGTCCTTGAGGGCCACTATCCTGCATGTTTTACTTGTTTCTCTGCTCCAACACACCTGATTTTAATCAATGGGTGATTAACAGGCTTCTGTAGAACATGAAGAGGTGATTTAACCACTGAATCAGGTGTGTTGGAGCAGGGAAACAAGTAAAACATGCAGGATAGTGGCCCTCCAGGACCAGTGTTGGACACCCCTGATATAGAGCATTTCAGCTTTTGTTAACTCTATGTTTGAATCATCTCTTACTAGCCACAATCTGAAATGCCAAGGACAAATTGTCTCATCACCTCTTCACATAGATGACACGTGTCTTCTAATTTCCCTTCTTTGCAGATGACCCTCAGGTCTGTTATATTACCTCAGCTTGCCTTTCCAGCATGCAACAAAAGTATTTGTTGAATTCAAGTGTTTTAGTCAGGATTTGGCCGAGGACCCTTATCTCCAGTGATGGATCATTTTAACGCTTAAGCATACTGAGACGTTTTGTACAACGTTCTGCTTTTAACTTTGTGGCGACACGTTGGGGAAGGCCCATTTCTGTTCCAACACGAATAGTGCACAAAGTAAGAACTGCAAAGACGTGGTTTGATGAGTTTGGCACAGCAGAACTTGACTGGCCTTCATCTCAACACCGCTGAGCACCTTTGGGGTGAACTTGAACGAAGACTGGAAAACAGACTGCTTAAATTCACAGGTGTTCAAGAGAATGAATGGGCACAAACCCCCACAGAAACACTTTCGGAAAGCCTTTTAAGATAAGCAGAAGCTGCCATAGCTGTAAAAAATAGGTCCAACTCCATCCAGTCCCTATTGATGTGACGGACAGATGCAGTCAAATTGTTATGACCACGCAGTGTATCAAACCTGCAGGAATACCACCTGAAACTAAACCCTTCTAAAACTGACGTATTGGTCTTCCCTACAAATCGGCCCATCCAGCATCAGCATAAATCCATCCCCCACTATCCGCTCAGCAATAAATCTGAGGGTCGTGATTGATGGCCAGTTGTCTCGTGGTCTCTCTGCCCTTTTATGTTATCAGAAATATTAGCCCATATCTCTTGCTCTGACCAGTGCACACACTTCCACGAGGTCTACATGACTGTGCAGTGAATCCTTCATGGATGGTTGGCAACAAAACGAAGTCACTCCATTACTTTTAAGCCAACATTGTTGCTAGAATCAATCTTAAGGCTGACTGTTGCTTACAGAGTGGCTAAGACTGGTACCTGGCTATCTGAACTGAGCCAAACTTTTTTTTTTTTTCTTTCAGCAACCATGTTATTCCCAAAAACACAGTGTGGCCCAGCCATCCGTCCACACATGGCAGTCTCAGTCTGAGGATCAAATGATGGTCTTGTTCCTCACGTTGGATAAAAGCCACTCCAAAATGATTGAAGGTAGAGTTAAATGTTTCAAACATTAAACCAGTATTGTAACCACTGAACCAATTTGTTGCAGAATTTTAGAAAAAAATGATTTAAATGAACACACAGACAAATGTTGGATGTGTCCTTTTATGGTTAAACTGCTTATTCACAGTGTAGGACTGTCAACAGCCACACTACTGGCTTAAAGAAGAGAACTGGGTCAGCCACCGCTTCACGCTGCTCATTCACTTTGCATGCCCTCCACACACACACACACACACACACACACACACACACACACACACACATTCACTCAACCTAGCTGACTTCCAACAGTCTACATACATGTGTCTGGCACAGGAAGGGATTCTGAGTGCGGAGCTACATCTGCACTGGCATGCACGTATGCCCGCCTACAGGCTTCCTCCCACCATCGGCAGATCAAAGCAAAACTAATAATTAGGTAGTGAGCAAAAATGGTTCATCTGCCAGCCTCGAGCTGCCTAAATAAACTTCTCTAAAAAAAAATTTAAAATGTGCCGCCTTTTCGTGAGCAGCACTTCCACAACAAAACACGAAGCGGGAGCTGCGGCGGTGATCTGCGGGGTTCTATACAGAAATCAGGTCCCGTGTGTTTTAATGAGCCTGGGCAGCTTCGGGGTCAAGCAGACAAAAATAAATAAAACTGAACCAGACTAGAGTATATCTCGTCTGCTGCTTCAATAAAATTTTGACAGAATCATTTTTTCTCGCCAGCTGCTCTGTTTGCATTAGACAATTATGACGTGGGCTCTAGGTCAGTGACTCCCCACTCCAGTCCTCGAGGAACACCACCCTGCATGTTTTTGGTGTTTCTCTGCTTTGACACACCTGATTTGAGTGAGTGAGCAATGAACAGGCCTCTGCAGAACTTGAAGACCAGCTGAAGAGCAGGGAAACAACTAAAACATGCAGGATAGTGTTCCTCAAGGACTGGGGTTGGGAATCATTGCTCCAGGTCACACAAGCCTTAATGTCTGAGGGGACTTTTTGGGTCAGGTGGCCACGTTAAAGCTCTAGTAAACAACTCGCAAGCTGATTTGTTTCTTTATCAGTCAATAGTCTAGTAAGATTTGTCTCCTGGTAATGTCTGATTGAGAGCGTTCGCCTCTTGGTACTTGTCAGCGAAGACTGACATACGATCAAGAATTAAGACCTCTCTGTCATTAAATAAATATGTATTCAGACTCATGTTTGACACCGTCACGTCAGCACATTTCCCCACACAACGCGGATCGGTTTGCAGGCAGTCGCACAAGAGCTTGGAGGGAAAGGCATGTAGGAGCGCTCTGCACACCAAGATAACATCGTTTCATCACTGTTCAGACGGCGCAACGGTGTCCTTTTTTTTTCTGACTCACAACATGACGCCCTGAACTGCTCGAAGATGCAGCTTTGCCTGTCCGATGACCTGGGACGTGCCGTTAGTTTCATTTTTGTTCCTCCTTCCATTTAATTTGAAACAAAAGTGCTTCCCCAGACACACACAGTGGCTTTTCTTGTTTCTCATCTGTGTCTTCAACTCACAAAAGTTTACGTCACAGTAAAGCCAGAAAAGGCAACTTTTTTTTTTTTTTTTCCAGATTGTGCATTATGCAGAAATGTCTCCCATGTGCTGAATACCGATGATGAAGAATCACAAGCAGCAGCAAATGTTCTGAACAATGGCTGCCTTTACTCCTCGGGAGTCTGAACAACAACCTCATGACAGGGCATCATGACGTGCTGGACTTCTGACGGTGAGCGTGCAGGTCAACAAAGAAGAAAAAAAAAAAGTGGGTAAAAACCTCAAATCAGGAAAAAAAATTAAAATGCAAAACTGAGCTCTAGCTATCTCAACATTTTTAAGAAGAGTTACATTTCAGATTATTTATAACATGCTCTGATTTCCGGAAATGAAACTGATTTTTTGAGGAAGTCCTATTTAAACCAAACTAATTTCAAGCACCAGATTATGACCTGTGTTTCAAATCCTTATGGCATAAATGTAACTCAAATGGATCATGTCCAAATACCATGGAGGTAAACACACAAATGTTCTTTAAAAAGCCTAAATTCTCCAATCAAGCTGAGCAGCTTTTAACCATTCTTGACTTGTGTGACAGGATGCACTCCTCTGCCAAGGCTGGTGTACCAAATAACCAAATGTAAAGAAATGATAAGAAACAAACATTTCATGCCATTTTCCCCCTCAGCTCTGACTCAGAGCAAACACAGAGAGGATAAATACCACAGAACACCAGGAGGACATCAATCAAGATCAACAACATCTCAAATAAGCGAAGAAACTCACTAAAAAAAGAGCAAGAAAAAAAAAAAGTTAAAACTTCAGGGTAATGATGCAGGAGCTTATGATTGTGGAGGTGGTGGGGGGAGAGATAACCCACAGGCTGACCAAATGAACCACATACAGTCTCATGTTTCAGTCATAATAAAAGCGACAAGCTGCTAAAAGCAAGAGGATAGATAACATGGTGCCACATGGAGCCGGCAGCATTGTTGCAGTCCGGACACATGGCTTCAGGCTCAGCTTCTTACCCAGGAGCTCTTTGGGAACCTCTGACACCTCTTCGCTCATTTTCGCTGAAGACAGAATCCGCCCCCCCCCAAAAGAAAACAAAACAAAACAAACAGCGAGAGGAACTCGGTCAGCACATGGGAGAGGGGGGAATAACGAGCAGAGAGAGCGAGGTGTCAGGTGGTGCCTCCGCAGCCGGTCACAGCCCGCGCCTGTCCTCCTCCTCCGCCTCCTCCCGCGGTGTCCGGACAATGTGTCCGCTCCGGGCCGGGCGCATCTTGTTCTCCGGTGAAACGGCAAAAAAATAAATATTAAAAAAAAAAAAAAAAAACACGTTAAAGTCTCAGTAAAATTATTGTGTGAAAACCCGATGCTTGGGCTGGATGAAAGGAGCGCGAATCGTGGACATCCTCCCTCCGGCTGGGGGTCCTACGGTCGGTGTTGCAGCGCGAGCCAATAGCAGGCACCGGAGCCCCGCCCCGCTCCGTGATGCCACAGCCGGGGAGCCGATACGGTGCCGGGGCGTCGTGGCGTGGCAGGAGGGGGCGGTGGCGACGGGGCTGACAGACACGCTGCCATTAGCGAGGAGGCCAAGGTGGGGAACCAGCGACCCCTAGCGGCAAATCAAGGTATACGGCACGCCGTTGGGACATATAATCCGACCACGCTCCTCGTTCTGTTTACGTCATATAGGACAGAGAGCCCTGAAGTCTGAGGTTGCGGGTTCGAGCCCGGGTTGCGTCGGCTAAAAAAACATATTGCTTTATTTTTCAAAACTACAATGATAGGTAAATTTAAATACTTCAACACTACATCAACACTCCTGCTATTGGGAAAAAAAAACATTCTAAGTCTACCTAATATTGTGTTTACAAAAACTAAGTTGTAAATATACAAATACAATTTTTTTTTTTTTTAATCTAGGAAGGAGCCGCTGCTCCTCCACATCGAGAGGAGCAAGCTGAGGTGGTTCGGGGATCAGGTAAGAATGCCCCCTAGAGAGGTGTTCCTATGGAGTCAGTTTCCTGCACACACATAAAACATATTTTACAACCTATCCTCGAGTATAAAATGATTTCTTCTGGCGTTCTGCTGTGGAGGTGGGGAGAACGTATAATTCCATCTAAGGTATCTCGTGACCTTTGGCAGAAACTTGCCTCAGAGAGTGTCAAATCATTTCTTATGCAAGGAGAGATCATTTTGTACTCGAGGGCAGTTTGTGAAATATGTTTTATTTGTTTGCAACGTTTTGGCAGGAAATTACCTCTATGTGTTTTCCAGGCATGTCCAACTGGGAGGAGACCCCAGGGAAGACCCAGGAGACACTAGAGAGACTGCAAAACACTAAAAGATAAAAAGTCTTTTCACTGGCCTGGAACGCCTTGGAATCCTCCCGGAAGAGCTGGAAGAGGTGGCTGTGGAAAGAGATGTCTGGGCTTCTCTGTTCAAGCTGCTCTGTGATGTTTTTGTAGCCGTCTTGTGAGCTGTAACACTTTGTGAGTTTGTGTGGCAGATTACTACAGGTTATAAAAGCAATAAAACTACAATTTTGACAACAATCGTTTCACAGAGACATGCTTCCCCCTTACAAATTACACACATTTGTTTCCAAATCAACATTTTAATTAATGAGTTGTTTTAAAGGAATGCAGTGTAACTCATTTCTGCAACAATTTACGTTTCATATAAATGTAAAAAAACAACCACAATTCAGAGGTTACAGCATTTGTCCTTGACACAATGTCAATATGCCTAAACCTAGCACAAAAAGTTAAAAGATTATTGTTTGGTTGATCATTTGTCATAATTGTAAATTTGTTTTTAACTGTATGGAAACAAGTTATCACTAATAACATTTTTACTATTTAAATTGTATTCTTTAAGTTAAAGACTACATTAAAAATATTCAAATTAGTTTTGGTTTATTTTGTTATCAACAATGAAACTTATAACAAGTCACAATTACATTGTATATTTCTAACCCTAATCTTTTTTTCTACTCCAAATAACTTATCTCAAAATTATATGATCAATTTGCTTGCCATAAGTCCAGATACTCATAGTACAACCTGGAAGGGTTGCAAGTTCTATTTTGCAAGTATTTTTCCTCCTCAAATCTAAAAACACAGGCCTCTGTTAGCAGCTCAAATAAAGTAACTATGAGCCACAAATTGAATCTAAATCCCTGAAGAAACATTATGCGACTTCATGGATGGATTATTGATGCAACCTGGCCAATGGAGACACAGAGGGCTAAAGGTCAGGGGGTCCGGGTTTTAAAATCACATCTGCTGTTTGGAAAAGATTCATTGAGATGCAAATAAATATTTAAAAGTTGTTTTTGTTTTTGGTTTTTTTCATCTTAAACGGTAAACTCTTACTGCACATAAATAAGATTGACTAAAAAGGCATTTTTAAACTAAAAAAAAACATTATTTGCTGTAGCAACAGTTATTAATAAACAGAAAAAAACATGGAAGAATGCATAAACTGTGGTGAAATGACTGTAGAAGTGAAGGAGCTCACAGTTTTAGGCTTTGCTCTTCATTAATCCATCACTTCAGTCAGACTATTGTTTAAAAAATAAATTAAAAAAAGTGACCATGACTTTGTTATTCTACATGATAATAAGAAAAAAATACCTACTAAAATAAATATATAAAATAAAACAGATTTAAAATTAAGTTGCATTTCAATGCAAAACATGTAAAAGATGAGCTGCTTTTCTTAGTAATGAAAATGTTGTACTTCTTTATTTCTATTTATATGTTCAAAGTGGTATAAAAAATAGAGAAGAGGCAAAAACACAAAGCAAAAGAGTGGATTTTATTTATACTTTTGCTAACTGCATGAACAGAAACATCCACTTTAGCAAATTAAACAGTTTTTCAGTTCTTTAGAGTTTTGTCACTCATCCTCTTTACAAACCTCCATTGCTCAACTGATTAACGAGCTGCTCTTCTACGCAAAAATATTTAGACTGAGAGACTTTAAAACTTCCAGTTTGCACCTTTGGAGGTAATCAAGTCAGTCCAGAGTCATGACTGTACTGCAGAAGCCTTTATCTTTTCACTTTCATGATACAGTTCAGCTGAATGCACTTTAAGGGTTTTTATGTGATACTTGGTGCTTCACGAGCCCAAATCATGATCAGATCAACTCATGCTAAACAGTTTGAAATGTGTTTGTGCAAATGAGAAATTAGGACCAATTTCTGACCATAAACCGATACGGACCTAATGTAACAAATAAAAAAAGTAGATTTTTGAGTTCACACAAATATACATGAGTCCAAATTGCCACAGAACTTTTTTATTTTTTTATTGTTTTTGAGTAATTGAGTGAGTGCAACTGACGTGAGACAATGTAAAACAGTCTCTGAAATGTTGGTAAAGAAACGCTGCCCACATGTGAAGCTTTAGTTTCAGTCATCACAAAAAAAAAAAAAGGAAGTGCAGCTTGATAACCCAGCAGTTTTACAAAACTCTTCTTCAGTAACATTTGTTAAAGCTTATTTTTGTCTCAAGTATTCTCCCGCTGAACAACCACTTAAATAATGTTTCACTAAAGAGTGCAAAACATTAAAACATGATTATTTCCCTACTGCTAACATTTCAGTAACTTCTTTAAAACATCCAAAGTGAACCTAACACACATAAAATAACGGCAATGTCAGCAACAATACTTATGTTTATATAATATAAATAATATACAATTATATTTTGACTGTCCTGAAAACATTTTATAAATCCAGAGGAGACTGAGCCTCCTGAAGCATGGATTGAGTTGCTGCAGGTCAGACAGGCTCCATCTCAGGCTGTTTTGAAAACTGCACTTTTTTACCTTTGCAAGAGAGTTATCGTCTGCATCTTAATCTTTCCCCTTTTAACTTGTACCAATTAAATACTTTTCTGTGCTTATCCCCCCCCCCATGGGGCGCCGTTTGTAAAGGAGCTTGTGCTAAAAATTCATGCCTAAATTTTGTCACATTTAGCTTCTGCTAAAAATTCATGCCTAAATTTTGTCACATTTAGCTTCAAACACTGTTTAAAAATGTAGTGTTGAT
>NC_051445.1:17075454-17078401 GCF_001649575.2 Kryptolebias marmoratus
CCCCCCCCCCCCTTGCTGTTATTGTTTCATTTTTTTCTTTTTGTACAGCAATTTGTTTTTAAGTGCTTTAGAAATAAAACTGGTATCATAAGTGGTATAAAAATATTATTCAGTAAAAAAAAATATATATTTAAAAAAACCCTCTAAACTGGCACATTACCAGACTAAAATAGTCATCTATCTCTGTTCACACGTTGACTTTTAGACCATTATGTAGTCAAGCTGCAGGCGGGGTTCTGTTGAGAGATTTCACTGAGTTTTTTATCAAGTCTGTCTGCCATGAAGCTGAGATCAGCATCCTTCAGCGCTTTGGGCAGTTCTTTCAGCTGATGTACTTGAGCCTGGGCCAGCCAGGTTCTGATGTGATCCAGCAGAGGGCCTCTCTGCTTTGTGAGAGGCACTTCCACGGAGTCCTCGTCTGCCTTTTGGATGATTCTAAAAGGGGAAATAAATAAGAGGGTGGTTTAATTTTAGCTCAAAGGTAAAGACGTAAGAGGAAGTGACTGCTGAGCGTGGGTTTGTAAATAAAAAGGTGAAGTGGGGCCTCACCTGTGAACAAATCTTTTCAGATCTCTTCTCCGCATCCTGTTTGCGCTAAAGAATGCTGAGAGGAAAGTCCGGAGCGTCTCACCTGAGGGAGACAGAACCATGTTTTTAAAACATCTTTACACTTAAAAAAAAACAAAAAACAAAGCAACCTGCTTTAAGACGTTTCACTTCTCATCTGAGGAAATTTCTTTAAAAGTTCCAAAAGAAAACCTCTTTTAAACTGAACTCTGACACAAATCACTCTCCCTTTTGAGGGTCATTAGGGTTTGTGCACCTGTCATGTTGCTAACAATGACCCTAACTACCCTCAGAAGGCAGGCGAAGTGATTTGCATTTGAGTATAACTAAGTTCCAACTCCTCAAATGAGTTGCAAAATGTTTCCAACAAATGAAAAAATGAACTCCAGTCAACTTGTTTAAATCTCTTTAGATTCTGTGTGATAGAAACTACCCCATCATGGCTTTTTGGTCTTTAAAAGTCATAAACGATGTGTGTGAGTGCTGGTCAGATGAAAGCTGCTGTAGAAACTACACACCTCCCTTTGCAAAGTTCTCGCAGGTGCCACACACGGTGTCGTGGACTGATGAACCACGGAGGATGGCCAGCTGACCACCAGTGCAGTTCTGATGTTGCACGCATGAATCCAGCTCAGAAGATGAGTTGGAGAAGTACCCCATGGAGCACTTTTCACAAACGGTGTCTGTTTGTGGCGTACCTACACAGGACAATCAACATGCAAGGCTTTAATTTACAGCTCTAAGAGTAAAATAAATGCATACAGATATTTAGATTTCCTCAGGAGACACTAGTACCTTTGCTTTGAACTCCATATCCGGCGCCACACTCCGAGTGTCTGATACAGAAGTCATCTATCATGTGGAAACCCGGTTTGCAACGACAGACCCTGTTGTTGACCGAAGAGCACTCGATGTCCACTTCCTGGTTCTGGGTGCAGATGTTGTTGCAGTACAGACACCTGGACAGGTAGTTCCACAGCTCGGTGAAGTGGTCGCTTCTGCAGGGCGAGCACTTAGTGGGCGTGGTGGCCGTGCAGTGAGCAGCCAGATGAGTGCCAGGCGGGCACCTGTCGCACATGAGGGTTTGGCCCGTGAACGGGTCCTGGTGACTATAGGTGGGAGCGGGCTCTGACGCCGAGGTGACTCCGTGGAGCAGGATCAGAACTGTCAGGGAGAGCTGTGGAAAGGACCGACGGAGCATGAGCTGTGATCGCTTCCTGCCAGCTACATCTGTGATCACACAACTAATTAAGTCTGGCAACTTGTAGCACTACTTGTTCACATGATCTGATCTGAGGTTCTGTGGAGAGGTTTTGAACAGTTTATGTCATACCTGTTGTAGATGGCTGTTTGCATGACAACAGTTTGGAGAAATAAAGTCTAACTCTGAGTGGTTGGATAAGAAACTGCTGGTTTTTGGTTATTTATAATCTGTGGGAAATTACTTTGTCTCAGTCAGCATAATAACATATTGCACTTCCTGCAGCAGACAGGGGAAGCACTTGACTCAGAACTGAATTCTTTTTTTTTTTACTACTTTTAAGAATAAGCATAAAAGATTTGCCTATATCAAAGTCATCTTACAACAGAGACCGTTTCTCTGTAGTCACAGAGTAAGATGTGTGCTACTGTCTTTTCAGACAACAAATATATACTTTTTTACAGTGATACAATTCTCTGGTCTGATCGAACCTGATATTTTGTTTCCACAGCAACTTCTTAAAGTTCAAAAACACAAATAAATCTGTATCCAAATAAAATACGACACTTTGACAGTTAAATGATTCTGTTTTAGCTGTTCATGCTCAACACAGGACCAGTCCAGAATAAGCTGATAGAGCAGTAAATGTTGTTGAGTGACAAAGTTTTAAACGATTTGCCATGAACTTTTCTTTCTTTAGTTAATTTTATCATTCATGATACTCACCATGATTGTGATGCCTTTGCTTCTTCTAGTGAGGCTCTAACAGTGAAACCAATTCATTCATTCATTTTATAGGGCGAACTCTGCGTAGGCGTGGAGAGCTTTGAAAGGTCAAAAAAACTTTTACTTCCTCATGCGAAAAAAAAGAAAAAGAGAGAAAATCAAATGATAAGGAAATTTTTGAAGTAAAAGGAAGAAGTCTACATGTGAATTGTACTGCATGGCTGCAGATAAAAACATAATTTATAGGTCACTTGGATCCAGTTCAGCGACACTGGTTTTTGTCATTTCTCATCTGTAAGTAATTGGCACATGTAACCTCTGATACTAACAGCTCATAAAAACTGACATCTGCATGTTTGTGTTACCTTCAACATTTGGCAAAGATCCCTGACAGCCCCTCTCTAGCTCAAACCCAAACTCATAAATCAAACACTCAAAAAGCCCCCCCCCCCC
>NC_051445.1:17078413-17160289 GCF_001649575.2 Kryptolebias marmoratus
CCCCCCCCCCCCCCCCCAAACTGTTTGAATAACCTGAGGGGATAGTCTGGTGTTTTTCCAAATAGGTATCAGTAGAGTGCACCTTTGCAGTGGTGACATTAGTCAATAGTTTATCTGAACAAGTTTTTGTATTCATCGACTCCACCTCATCAGATTTGTTAGTTGTTTGCCTGTTTTATAATCATTGGCTGGATGCTGGATTGGACTGGAAGTTTTTTGTGGTCATTAATCACCTCTCTCTGCCCCTTCTCAGGCAACTCAGTAACTCTATCTGCTCCCCACAGTCATCAACTGCTTACCTCTTTCCTCACCTCCTCATCAAACTGCACCCCTTGCCTTCCATTTCCTGGGTGTCTCCTTCTTCCACTCTCCATCCCTCAGCCATTGGAGCCAAGTAGATTGGCCGCTCACTATCTGGTTAGAGTGAAATGAACCCAGACTCACGTTTGTAAAACATATATATATATATATATATATATATATATATATATATATATATATATACTTTAAGGAAACAAAAATCAAAAAGCTGACGTGGCAGCAAAAAGTCACAAATCAAACCGCTGGGAACACGAGGGGCAAGACACGAGGAAAACCAGACAGAGCCTAATAGCAGAAAGGAACCAGTGAGTAAGTGGAAAACATGAACAGGTTTTAAAGGCAGATGATGATTAGGGAAGTGGACCCAGGTGAATAATGACAGAGACACAGAGTACAGGGGGCAGACAAAACACAGATCGAAATAACTAAAATAAAACTATAGAAACACGAGAAAATAAAACCCAACACACAAGAATTTATTATTAAACTAAACACAGGACTACCCAGAATGAAAACAGAGCTACAAAAAATGTGAAAAAAAAAAACCTAAATACAAAAAGAAACTCAAAGAAAACCCAAATCCTGATTCTCACTACTCCAAATACTCACTACATAAATACTCTGTCATGGGTCATCTGTGGTGGTAATAAACTTTATCTAAATATTTGAATGAGATTATAGGAAATATTACTTTAATATCAAAACCTGTCTTCAGTCATGTCACCATGACTAAACAAATATTTTCAGGCAAAATGAAAGAAAAAAAAACCCTGAAAAAGTCCTTGTTGAATTTGTGCCGTCATTTCTTGTTACAGTAAACTCATAACCCTAATCAGGTTTTAAAGCTTTAACAGAAACCTTCTTCTTTTGCACAACTTCAAAAAGTTCTATATTCAGCTTCCAAGAAACCTTTTTCTCTTACATGTGCATGTCATTGTGCGGTAACCTGTGATATTCACTAACTTCGTAAAAGATAACTTTCCGCTTGCTAATGTTAAATATGGCAATAAGTCATATTTGTTCTCCGAATAACCTACTGGTGAGTCACCAAAGTTGGGTAAAAAATTTGCTGGTCAAGAAAATGAAAATACACACTGTACTGTGAGTCAAATGAGGATGTGCTTTTCTTCCTGTTTCCACTAACGAGAAACTTTTCACAACGGGGTTAAAGCTTAACTGTTTATAAGTTAATCTACTATGAGTCAGTTTAAACTTCATCTGCTGAATAAAAGCACACTTTGAGTTAAATAAAGCGTCCCAATTCTTCCCCTTTGATTTATATTTAGTGAATCACTCCTGAAACTATTGTTGTTTCTCCTTCTGCAGACATAAATATAAGAGCAATATTGGTATAAAAAAACATTACAATTTTAACAATTAGCCCTTGTTTGCTTCAGCCTTTTGACCATAAGACCTTTTTATCTAATGCAAAGAAGGGGGTGTATTTCAGTTCATATCAAGTAATGATACATTTCTTGAAAACAAAAGATCCTAAACAACCCATGTGCTTAATCTGTTGGCTAAAAATATAATGCATGAAGTATCTACAGGCCACTATCGGATCATGAATCATCCTGGTTGTGTAATATATTAGAGCAGTAATTTATGTTGTGTCAGCTGATTTACCTCTTGATAAATGAGTACAGCAGGGTCAGGTGCTCAGGAAACGTTACTTTGTGACGCAAACCAGTTTTAAAGACAAAGATGTCAGCGTTTGATACCTAATGTTAGCGGAGGAAGGAAACTGAAACAAGAGCTCAGCAGATTTTTATGCTCTTTTTGTTTAAACCAGTCATTTTTCCTACTGCATCCACTCCAATATTGTTAACTAGTTCAGTACAACAGGAAGTTCTGCTTTGAACACTTAGTTTTTTTTTTCCTCTTCAGTTCAGTCTTTTCACCTAACCGGCTCTGATCTATGAATCAGTCAGACAGAAGGTTCCTAACTTGTCTTTTACGTCTAGTTGTACTGAGAATGAGATATAGGCCGTCTGTCCTAAAATCTGGGTTCAATTTAGATGCAAGCTTGACAGCAAACACATTCTGTTGAGGCACCCCTTTCAGGGAATCATGTTTCTCTTCCATCTTTATTGGATAATTCTCTCTCTCTACATGGGCTGGGTATAAAAACCTGGAGATATTTGGACGTTGGTTCTATTTTTGAATCTTTTCAACGGTCAATAAAAAAAATTTCTCTCCCTAGACGTTATTTTTTCCAGATGCCTTCAAGCTTGACATTATGTCTGTAGATCATCCTCCCAGCTCTTGGTGGCTGCATCATTCAGTATAACCTGGCATCCCTTTGTGTCCTGTGTTAAAAGGCACAGATTGTCAGATCATTCTAAGATGAGCACCACAGGGATGTGGCTTGTGTCAAGTTTGTGGTGTGGAGAGTGGAGGTTTTGGACCAAAATTCAAGGCGCTCAAAATGAAAACTAGTTTCTTTTAAACTAACAAGAACAAAAGGCTGCAGTGGCAGCAAAAACTAAATACCAAAAACTCACAAACAGCAGGGAACGCGATGAGGGCGACACAAGGAAATCCAAACGGTGCATGTTTGCAACAATGAAGCAGAGGAACAGGTTTTAAAGGCAGAGGGCGATTGGTAAGTGGACACAGGTGACTGATTACAAATGAGGGAAAGACGCAGGGTACACAGAGGGCACAGAGAGATAAACTACACAAGAACTTACACATGGATCACAAGAAACAAGAGAAAATAATCAAACCCAATACAAAAGAACTCTAAAAATAACTCAAAATACCAAAAACCTAACAGCTTGACCTGTGCATAAGTAATGTGTCTTTTATTTCTTATATTATTTATTTATCTCACTTAACTCTTTGTCTTTCATAACTCTGTCATGAGTGGGTGCTGATGTTGGGGGTGCTGATTCATTGCTCTTCATGTACCACACAATAAAAAGAGTGTTAACGAAGGTTCCTAACCTCAAGGTGTCGGAACCTGTGTTTTGTTTATGGTCTCTTGTGTTTTATTATTAGGCTTATTTGTGGGTTGTGATCCCTGGCTTTGTATTACTTCTATTTTTTTGAGTTCCTCTCTGTCACGTGTGCCTCACTTTGCAGCCTGCCCTCCCCCGCCAACCCACCTGTTCCAGCTTTGTAATCAGCACAAGTTTCTCCTCTTACCTCATCAGCCCAGTCCTTTATATTCTGCCTCTCTCCACCATTAGACCACCTTTGCATCGTTGGTGTTGTGCAACAGTCAGGTTCTCTTTTTGGAGCTCCTCTTTTGCTACAGAGTCCGCCACGGCAGCATTTTTGTTTATTAAAATAAAGTTAAGTTTTGTTTTCTTGAGCTCCCCATGTCTGTCTGCATTCTGGGTCCGATTCACCTACTAATCCTGACACAATGGACGAAGCAGGGTTGTGGCAACACAAAAACAATAGCAAAGGACCAATTTTAAAAATGATCTGTAGACACTTTGTTGTAGCAGCCTACCACAAAGACTTTGCTCTGTGCGCCATGTCTTTAAAAAAATGAGAAAACTTGACAATTGAAGGATAAAAGAAGCATCAGGACTAAAATATCATCTAAAACAGAAGAACAGTGACTAACAGTAATGGCTATTGAAGGAATAATAAAGCATCGAGAACCTGATAGAAATCTGTGGTTTTGTTTCATGTCATGATCCGTGAGTTTTGTTTCTCAGTATGAGTTTTTTAATTGATGGCTTACGATTTGTCTTTGTTTTAAGTGGTTCATTGGTTTTGGTGCAGCTCTTGTTCTTTAATGTTTTATTTCTAGTCAACTTTACTTCCTGTGGTGTTTTGTGGAGTTGGCTCATTTTGCTCATTTTCTTTACGGTAAGGTCTTGTCTCTCATCTCAGATTTTGCATCAGCTGTTCTGATCTGACGTCTCCCCTCAGGGGATTTACACTCTTTCTCTTGGTGGTTTTGCTCGTTTTCAGTTTCCTGTCATTTCCTTCATGTCAGTCCTGTCCCTTCTCTTAACGGGTTCAGTACCGAGTTAAGGTTTTGATTCCTCTATTTCTGCAACACCTTTAATTTTGTTAATAAGTTGTTGCTTTTTTGCAACCTGTGCAGTAACTCTTTATAACTCAGGGATTTTGTTTCATGTTCCGCCACAGATAGTAACAGCCTGAGATGTTCTGTCCATTTCTGTTAAATATTCTTCTTTATTTTGCCAAGTTTTCAGTTAATAATTGTCACAAAATTACCATAGGGTTGCAAAATTCTTCATATTCTTGTCAAGCTGTCCAATTTTTAATTAAATTCAACTAAATAAATGGAAAATAAATTGTGTTTTTTTGACAAGCTATTATTAACAAAGTGCTTCAAGTCTGGCTCCTTTGAAGCAAAGCATATAAGGGTGGCTGGAGACTTTTGAACATTGTAATATAAATATTTGGTAGTTGAAATAATGTTAAATTGCCTCTGTGTTTGAAATACTATATTACTGAACTTTTTTATTAGTGCTGAGTGTTAAAATGAGGTCAAATATTTATCTAAAGCCAAAAAACAGAAAATAAACATGTTTTCTGACCTTTAAGTGACAAAATGAACCCACATAAACAACTTATCTTTCAGTTAATACTTATTTATGACAAAAAAATGCAATTTTACAAGTTGAAATTTGTCAGAAATTTTTTTTTTTTAGTAATGTTCATAACTTTGTTACACAAGCTTAAAGAAGACCAGTCAGGCAAATATATACAATACAGCTCATACAGTTATAATATAAAAGGGATAACACAAAATATAAAAAAATATTACTTCATAAAGTTGCAGCATTTGAAATCCAGTATTTCTGATAAAAGTAACACACACAAGCCTTTACATTTTCAGAAGTTACACTTTAAATACAAAACCCCCCCAAACAATTGCACTCATTTATACATTCAAATAACTGATGGGAAAAAAATGACAAAACAAAATACATGAGCTTTATAAGTCAGTTGACCTGAACAAACAAACACAAAAAAGGCAACTGGAAATGAAATGAAATCATGGACTGAAAATACAGGAATGAAAATAAATACATGAAAATGCAAATAAATGTATTTCATTATGAAATCAAATCCTTGCTCTCAAACAGCGAGAAAGCTCTAATAGTACAAAAAAAAAAATCTGCCAGCCTTTTTTTTATAAAACAGTGAGTTATTTACATCTTAAATAGATTTTTTTTTTAGTTTTCACAGAATCTGGTCAGAATATTTCCAGGAAACACGGTATGTAAAAATGCCTTTTTTTTCTTTTTTTCAGGCTTCTCAGATGATTACAGCACACAGATACTGTAGACAAAGGTATATTAGCATTCCTTACCTCATTAAATAAAAACCTTCACTTTGGTTTAGGTTTTTGACATGAATTTAAAGTCAAAAAGAAAATCTGCTTCTCATTTTGCTTTTATGATGTAGTTAGACCAAAACATGCCACTGTAGCTAAAACAGTCTCATAAATTGTACCGTTATTGATTTTTTATTAGTAATTTCTTTTATGTTTTGAAATGTCGTGGACTGTGTAGACAAGGGGTGTCCAATCCTGGTCCTTGAGGGCCACTATCCTGCATGTTTTACTTGTTTCTCTGCTCCAACACACCTGATTTGAATCAATGGCTGATTAACAGGCTTCTGCAGAACATGAAGAGGTGATTTAACCACTGAATCAGGTGTGTTGGAGCAGGGAAACAAAGAAAACATGTAGGATAGTGGCCCTCGAGGACCAGGATTGGACACCCCTGGTGTAGACTCTTGTTTGCACCCCTCAGCACTTCAGTTGTTTAACGCTTTGTGAGCTTTAAAACATGAGTCGTCCTGCAGCATGTTGACAAACATCTTTTCGTACATCTTGTGCGCTGAGGTGCTTCCTATGATGCGGCTGATCTTCTTGAGGCCCTTCAGCAGGTGGCGCGGTGCCCCCTGGCTACGCAGCACCTTCAGACTGTGAGACAGACCCTTTGCCAGGTCCAGGTTGTGGTTTGACGTTTTCCACAGGTGGAGGACCTGCAGGATGTGCTGCCTGGATGGACAGGTGGAGATCATGGCCCTCACGTCATACTCCTGAACTTTAATCCCCGGCAGGCTGTTGGTCACCATCATCAGGTCAGCGAAGGTGAGATTTTTCAGAGCGCTGCAGCGGGAGACCTTCCTCTCACAGAGGTTCATTTCTAGAGATAGATGGTAATGATGCTATTATGAACATATTGATGGGGGAAAAAGGCATCCATTTGTGCTTCTCAGCCATACCTTCTATGATGTCAAAAAGCTTGTCCTTGTTCTGCTGCCTCCATAACCGCAGCAGGTGCAGGACCTGCTGCTGGGGACTGCAGGTCTTCTTTAGCCTCTCCAGGCTCTTATGGTCCACCTTCTGCCCAGGCAGACTCTCCAGAAGTTTCTCCAGAGGAACTGAGGACAGACGCAGTGAGGCCAGAGACTGGAAGACTGCCTCCTCACAGAGAATCACATCTGCAAATAATTACACACACACAGACAAAAAAAATCTTTATGCATTGAAAAGACTGTTAGATGATGCAGCAGCTACGTATAACCCACCAGATGCCATAGGCTGAAAGAAAATGCGGTTGTAGGAGTCTGTTCCTCTCTGTTTAGTAAACCGTGCTCACGGTTTTGCAATCCATCCTCTCTGTTTGGTTATAATATGCACACAGATTTTCAAGCAGACATCATCATGTTTGAGAACAGGCAGTAAATTATTGTTTGGGTTCAGTAAAGTTGAGACGCTGGACAAGTTCTCGCTTCCAGGATCAAAAACCTTTAAGCAAACCATGAAATCATTGTAAAACCACAAACATCACCGTCCCTCAACGGCAGGAAAGTAAACAACACACTACAGCCTAATTTTAATCCAAACAGGTCATAAGCTGAGCTGGATCAGTGTTTGGAAACCGCCAGCAAAGTAACACAAGGATAAAAATTCTCCAAAATTATACAAACATGCATATTTCCAATGTAACTGTTGGAACAACATCAACAAGGATGCCTGACTCATAAATGTCTGAAGTGATTTTGGTGACACCACAAACAATACTATTGATGTTTTTAAATATTATAGCTAAACTTTGCATTTTGTCAACGGTCCCTATACCTTCATTTCCCTTCCAATGTTGAGTTTACTTCTGTTTCCCCTGTTCACAGTGAGAACAAAACTAAATACAACTCCAGTGCCCTGTACTACGAAGCAGGTTTAGTGAGGTTCAACCCGACAGGAAATTAAAATCAGTTATAAACTGTATTTTTCTTTTCCTTCAAGTATTCTTGGTACAATTAGTTGATCATCAATATTACAGCAAAGATCATACTGAATAATTACATTTCCATCAATATGCACATGTCTGTTTTTGCTTCTATATGTTAAAGTGTGTTTCCAAAGTGTTGCCCTTTATATTAATAACAGTGAAACCATGAATGGCTCACTTTCCTGTTCCCCTCTGATGTCACAGAGACACCGATCATATCAGTTTGACTCATGAAATCTGCATGTTGCTCTGCACCAAACTGCACAAAGCTGCAATTTTTTGCAGCAGCTAATGTCTCTTAAGATTTCCTTATAAGGTAAATAGAGCAGGACAGCATTTTTTTTTTTTTACTAACTTTGAACATCATGAAACCTTAGATGTTCCTACCATCACTCAGGACAGTCCCAATTTACACAGCTGAAGACAGTCTGAAAGTTTTGCCTTTTGAAATTCATATCTTTCACAATCAAATAAAACCTGATGTAGGTACATGTTTGTACCGTTTGCAGGCTTGACTCATGCTTGATTTTACTTGTTCAACAAATTTATTAGACCTTTTTTTTACAGTCTGTCGGTGTTTGATGTAAAGAGGATATTGGTCTCGTTTCTCTGAAGCCTTAATGATGTAATTGTGGCTTCCTCACACTGACCTCCCGGTGGTTGATCCTCATCACATTAACGTTGGGAATCCCGCTGCTCTCAGTTTCACATATTTGTTGAAACTGTTAAAACCGACCCAGAATTAGCTGCAGACAGTTTGTGGTTGTGCACTTCAAATGAGGACAATTTGTGAAAGAATGTTTGAGGAGGGCATCATCTTCCCTAAAGGTTAACAGCTTTGTGTTTTTATATCTAAAATGTCTGTGGCAGAGCCCATACATGTATGTGTGCATGTATATGTGTGTGTGTGTGTGTGTGTGTGTGTGGTTTTCTCAGGCTGTGGGAATTTAATTTCATATTTGAGGCTTTCTCTCTTGAATTACATTTCAGTCTCTGTCATAGTTTAGGTCTGAGTAACAAAGCCTAAAAGCTCGTTTTGTGTCTCCATTTGTGTTTACTCAGTTTCCTCTGTTATTGTGTTTGAGGATGTGACAGTTAAAGCAGTAATTGATCCATCATGCTTCATTTTGAAAGCTGCACCATAAACATCTATCTCAACCCCTGGCTTTTCTCTCTCCCTCTCTCTCTCTGGAGCTGGTTTTTCAAACATCCAGGAATTAGGAAAAGAATGGAATCTGGATGACAAACCTGACCGAGGAAATCCCCTCCGCCTTTGGGAATGAAAATGACCGCAAGTCTGAAATAATTCAGTTCTGAATGATTTTAGGTTGTTGACAATTGAGGTTTTCTCAGAAACATTCTTATGTGTGTATGCCAGGGGGGGAGGAAGAGTGCTGGATATAAACTCCAAACCCTCACTGCATTCGTTCTAAAGAATTTCAACATTGTGTATGTTCTCACCGTTGCGACACAGAGCGTGATGCTGAGAGCACTCCAGCGCTGCCTTCCTGTCCTGAGGGCCACAGAAGCTGTCTTTAGTGGACGTGCCCCGCCTGAGCGTCTTCAGGCCGAAATCTGAGCAGTTTCTGTGGGGCTGACACGGCTCAGAGGAGGAGCTGCCGGAGGAGAAATACCCGTCGGGACAACGTCTGCACACCGTGTCGCTCACTGGGGTACCTGCAGGAAGACATGAAGAAATATTCATTTTTAAATGAAAACTGTTCTCACAGTTCAGATTGTTTAAAGAGGCCTTCCCTGAAGATGTTATGAACAATTACTATTTTAACTGTTGTATACAGCTCTGTAAGAGTAATACTCTGACAAATTGATGAGCTACTGGCTATTTTTTTTAAAACAACTCTAATCATTTGATTCATTTGAATGTTGTTTAATAAACCTTCATGTCATCATCAGTTTCACATTGCTCTTTTGTTTCTATTAAGCTCTGTGATTCTTTCCAGACAGCAGCAGCTAGCTGTAGCCATTCCTCTGCAGCCTGAGACACATCCAACAAAAAACATGGTACAGTTTTCTGCAGGACTAACAGTGTCATGCAAAACTGTTGATGATTAGAAATACGTGTTTGCATAAACCGTTGTTTTCTTTTAGGAAAGCATGTTGATCCTGCCCCTGCTCAGATTAGCTGTTAGCTTTTCAACCTGTTAAAAAAAATCTCTATTTTTACAAACTGAGGTAATTCGAAAAGCTATCTGCACAATGTAAGGTATTGGTCATTTATAATCTTTTCACAGGACCCCTCTTCACAAGATTGAAACAGTTTCTTTGAAGGGATAATTATTTTTTAAATGGGAATGTGTAGAAGTGTGCTTGGAGAATCAAAGAAATTTCACAGGGAAATCGAGCAAATAGCCCCTCTGAAGAGGGCCTTTTTATGAGCAAATTTCTGCTATATAAATAAAAAAATCTCAACCCTTTTATAGCGAATTCAATAAACACAACGGAGTAGATTTCTACACTGACTTTTGCAACAAACAGTTACGTGAACTGGCCATTCTGACCATTCTACAAGACGGTGTTTCATACAAAACATGCTGCAAAGAAAACCATGGACCATGTTGTAAAATCTTCTGTGTACATATTAGCCATCTTATGCAAAAGTGGTACAACAATTTACAATAACACATTCACATGAATCTCAAAAAAGTTGAAATTTAGATGGCAAAAATCCCCTTCTGAGTGGGCACGGCTGTAAGAAGTACAGCCACTTCTATCAATTGATATCCCCGGGACTCCTGTCTGCTGCAGGTAAATAACCCAAAAGTGCTAAACATAATCAAAAAAATTAAAAAAAGAGCTTTCTCTATAAAGAAGAAAGCCTCAAACCTAGAGGTATTTCTTATCTTCTCATAATGCAGGGAAATCAACTCAGTGACTCCACAAGTCGAGTGACCATCCTCTACCCAGAAAGTTGTTGGTTCAATCCCCAAACCAAACATGTCAAAGGGCAACACACTGAACCCCTCATTACCTCCGATATGTTTATCAGTGTTTGCACGGACGATGCTGCACATATAAAATGCATATTAATTATAATGAAATATTCATATGATTGTGTGTATTAATTAGAAATACATTGTAAAGCTTTTTGTTTTTGATGTTGAGTGAAGACTATCCATCCATCCATCCATTTTCTTTAACCGCTTCTCCATTCCGGGTCGCGGGTAGCTGGTGCCTATCCCCAGCAGTCACTATGCGAGAGGCGGGGGACACCCTGGACAGGTCGCAAGTCCATCGCAGGGCCACTTATAGAGTCATCAATTAACCTAACATGCATGTTTTTGGTCTGTGGGAGGAAACCGGAGTACCCAGAGTAAACCCACTTGTGCACAGGGAGAACATGGAAACTCCACCCAGAAAGGCCTCAGGCCGGGAAGCGAACCTGCAACCTTCTTGCTGGGAGGCAACAGCTCTAACCACTATTCCACTGTGCCAGTGAAGACTAGTTCCCATTATTTTTCAAACACTTTAGCTTTTTTTTTAATTGTGTGAACTCAACCTACTTCAAAAAAGCTCATCAATTAATCTGAAGCGGTTCTTAGAACTCTGACATGTGACCGCATGACTCACTTTTACTCACTTCCCCCTGAGAGTTGTACTGTATCCCATAGTACTATGAGATTTACAACTCAGCATATAGTCATTCATCTTCATGGCTTTTCATGCTGATAAAAAAAACCCATGAGTGATCAGTTTCGATGTTCTTCTTTGTTTCATGTACCGTAATTTCAAAGTAATGTTCATATCTAGCATATCTGGTTAGAAAACACTTATGACACATATGAGGGTGGAAGTGGCTGGGGAAGTAGGGGTTTGTCCTGTAATTGGTGAGTTGCCGGTTCGAACCCGTGCTCCATCTGTCTCAGCTGTTGTGGGCGAGACACTTCGCCTGCCTTGGCTACTGGTGGTGGTCAAAGGGCCCAGTGGCGCCGATTGAATGGCCGCCTCACTTCTGTCAGCCCGCTCCAGGGCAGCTGTCACCACCATCAGTGTGTGAATGGGTGACTGATTGTAGTGTGAAGTGCTTTGGAGTCCTCTGACTTGACGAAGCGCTATACAAGTGCAGGCCATTTACCTTTGAGCCCCACGCTGTGGAACACACATGGCAACTTTACTGTAACGCTGTCAGCATCTAGTACTCGCTGCAGAACACATGACAGCCCATGTAGCAAACTAGCATCATAATCACATCCTCATTCGAGTTTTAAGTGTGAGTCAGTGGAGTGAAAGTATGTGGGATGACTCTATCAATGATTCCTGCTGTCACGGCACAACGTGTACCTGCTTTCATCTTTCAGCATAAAAACAGGAAACCACCAGCAGATGTGCACACGGCGAACATTTCCAGCACTACTGATGATTACACATGTACAGTGCTGGCTTGTGAACGTGACAAATCATTAGAAATAAATGTCAAAATGAAATCATCATTTTTTTTTCATAAATTTCCTCTAACTCAGCACTTTCAAATTTTTTTTTTGTCATTAAAAAAAACCTGCTGCTTACTTACTCATGGTTTAAATTATGTGGTAAAATTGCTTGTCATGCTTATAAATATAAAAAATGAATAACATCAAAATACAAGAACGCTAATTTGATTTATTGTTGCTTGACAAAACTATGCAGACACGTTTTAGCTTTAACTTTTGTTTTGTCTTCTTAAAGAAATAATAATAAAAAAAATGCTTATTTAACCCAAAATATATTTAGTTAGCGTTAAACAAGTCAAATAAATTCAGATAAAACAAGCTGAAGATGTCATGAATAGAAAAAAGCCAGATCCAAATCCAAATGAGCCGTAAGATTTTTTTTTCTGCCTTTTTTTAACAATCATATGTTCTAAAATGATACAAATCAAACAAATATCCCACTTGTTATAACTACAACGCCAGTTCTGAAAAAGTTAGGACATTGGGTAAAATGTAAATTAAAACAAAATGCAATGATCAGCAATAAATCATCTCATAAACCAATATTTTACTCATAATGTAACATAGTAAACATATCAAATGATAAAACTTAAAACTTGTACCAGTGTTGGAAAAATTCCAGTGATTTTGAATTTGATGGCAGCAAGACAACTCAAAAAAGTGGGAACAAGGGCAGCAAAATGCTGTAAAAGTAAAAGATGTAAATAAGCAGCTGGGAGGAGATATTTTGCAGCTAATTAGGATAGTTGGCAACAGATCAGGAAGATGACTGGGTATAAAAAGAGCATTTTAGAAAGGCTGAATCTCTCAGAAGTAAAGATCGGCAGAGGTTCACCAGTCTGCGAAAAACTGCACAAAAACATGTGGACTAATTTCAAAATGATGCTCCTCAATGGAAAATTGGAAAGACTAAATATCACATCATGTAAAGATCATAAAATCAGGAGTTTAAGATTAATTAAAGGAGTTTAAAAATCAGGAGAAATCTCTGAGCAAAAGGCCAGAGGTCAGTATTGGATGCCTGAGATCTTCACTGCATTAAAAATAGGTCTTATTCTGCTCTGGACATCACTGCATGGACTCAGGAACACTTCCAAAAATCACTGTCAACACAGCTGTGTCACTCACAAACACGGGTTAAAGCTCTAACATGCAAAGAAGAAACCATAAATAAACACCACCCAGAAACACTGCTGTCTTCTCTGGGCCAAAGCTAATTTTAAATGAAATAAGGCGAAATGGACAACTGTTCTGTGGTCGGATGAATCAAAATTAGAAATTCTTTTTGGAAATCACAGATGCCTCAACCTCCATACTAAAGATGAGAGAGACCAGCATGCCTGTTATCAGCACAAAGTTCAAAAGCCTGCCTCTCTGATGGTATAGGGGTGTATAAGTGCTTATGGAATGAGCAGCTTACACAGGTAGAAAGGTACCACCAATGCAGAAAGACATATACAGGTTTTAGAACAATATGCTCCCATCTATTTCAGGGAAGACCTTGCCTGTTTTAGCAAGACGATGCTAAACCTCAGACTGCATCCATTACAGCAACATGGCTTCGTCTTAGAAGAGTCCAGGTGCTGATCTCACCTGCCTGCCGTCCAGGCCTCTCACCAAATGAAAACATTTGGAGCATCGTGAAACCAAAAGATCTGGAAAGAAGACCCAGGAGCGTTGAGCAGCTAGAATCCTACATCAGACAAAAACGGGACAACATTCCCTCCAAAACCTCCAGCAGCTGCCCTCCTCAGTTTATGGATGTTTACACACTGAAAGACGAACATGACCCTGTTCCAACTTTTTTTAGATGTATTGCTGACATAAAATTTAAAGTTACCTTATTTCTTTTCCCTCAAAAATGATACGTCTAAACATTTGATGCGTTTACTATGTCCCATTGTGAATAAAATGAGAGCTTTACGAGATTTACAAATCTTTGAATTCTATTTTTATTTATATTTTCACAAAACCTCCCAACCTTTTCAAAAATTTGGGTTGTAATTTACCATTATGTCTACAAAACCACATGAAAGGACTGTTTCAGAGAACAGCAAATAATCATCTTGAGAAATGACCAAATGACGAGACAGAGGGGAAGGGGGAAGAAGGAAAAAAAGAAGTCCAAAACGGGATATGATTTTAGGAGAAATATGTGGTTTAAAAGTTAAAACCACAACTGGAGGCCTGACAAGCCCTTTAGCTTCAGGGGGGCAGGGGAAAACCCCCCTGAATGCCGTCTCATGTCTGCTAACCCCAATCACACTCTCAGATTGTAGATCCGTCCGAGGGCTTTTTGGAAAATGATGTCACATTTCTGAAACATGTCGGCACTGCAGGGGTCAGATGACAGCTGCAGTCAGTAGATGAAAAGGTCGTCTTGTCCTTGTGATGACTGGATTCTGGTCCCAGACTAAAGCTAAGGTCACATGAAGTGTAGTCTCAATTTGTACGGTGGAAATACCAGATTACAGCTCCCTATAATGTTAACATTCAGCTCTGTTTATGTGCCAGCAATCATCACTGACTCAGCAGAGAAAGAATCTGGGCACTGTGTTAGGTCCTGGATAACCAAGACTGCATTTTATGCAAAATTGATATAAAAAAATAAAATTTTGAAGGAACTTCTGAATTTTTACTTAAAATACTTAAATACTTAATATGTGTGTGCGTGAGAGTCTGAGACAGACTTTAATAAGTCCTTCCTCTTTTTCAAACATGAAAATGAACTTATTCTACGCATTAGCAGCTCCACTCTGAATGACTGACCACACTCTAAATGGTAAGTGAAACATTAACCTCCCAAAACACATATTTCAGTGAAACCAATAAGGAAGCATGACTTCAGGAATTCATTGGAAGGGCTGCTATTTACTGAGTCAAAAAGGAGTCATGGCTGATGTATGTTTAACCGTAAAACATGTGTAACAATGTGTAACAGGAACAAATTACCAACCAGTTTACCACTTTGAAAATGTCACCTTCTCAGTTGCTAATTTTAGAACAAATATCAGAAATACATCCCTTTTACCGGCTGCAGCCATTTAGATGTAAAGGACATTCTGCGTGGGCTCTGTTGGGGTGTGTTAGAACTCAGAAAAGGTGTGAAGAATGACTCTCAGCTTTTAGGTCAATATCTGCAAAAGTTTACGGACATTTTTAGGGGTCCAAGCCAGCAAGAGAACATGGCAGCAGGGAACCATGTTAAATCTGTTCTGTTTTTTTTTTAAATGAAAAAACTTAGATCTCGCCCTATTTGCTCCACATGGATGGTTCCACTTTCACTTCAAGCTCAGGTCCTCCACCAGAGGCCTAGGAGCTTGAGGGTCCTGTTCAGTATTGTAGCTGTTCCTAGGACTGCGTTCTTCTGGACAGAGATCTCTGACATTGTTCCTGGATCTGTTGGAGCCACTCTTCCAGTTTGGGGGTCACAGCACCGAGTGCTCCGATGACCACTGGCACCACTGAGGCCTCGACTCTCCACAACTTCTCTGTTTCCTCTTTCAGCCCTTGGTATTTCTCCAGCTTCCTGTGCTGCTTCTTCATGATGTTACAGATGTTACTGCTGCATCTATCACCACTGCTTTCTTCTGTATCTTATCTATCACCACAAAGTCGGGTTGGTTAGCCATCACCTGTTTGTCAGTGTGGATCTGTGTGTGTATGTGTGTGTGTATATATGGCCCTACAATCTAATAAAGTGCATTATATAGTTTTTGGGGGTTATCATTTTACATAATAGTCTATTGAATAAATGCTTCGTCAAATGCTATTTCAAAGGAAGATTTCAGGAAATTTTTATTTTGAAGGCAATGAACTAAATGTTTGCGGCTGCTCAGCTATGACGGCCATCTTCAATTTTGTTGACTCTAAAAGTTAATCAATTGTAGTCGAACGTCCAATGATTTATTTCTAAGAGTTTCAGTAAAATCCGTTCTATGTTTCATGAGTTATTTTGCTAACAGAAAAACAAATACACACACACAGGCAAAAACATTATTGTCACTTCACCTTCGGCAGGTGGCAACAACTGAGTTAAATACTAACCTTCTGACGGTAAAACCATCTTCTTATTGTGATATAAGGTAATATTCTGGGATAAACTCAGTCAGCACAAACATAAATTGATTAAATAAAGATTACAGGAGAAAAGGGGGCTTTTATTTAAAAAATATCAGGAGATCTTTATACCCCACAGTCTTATCTTGATGCTGCATTTTTGGGTTTTACTCTTCCGATTAATAGAAACGCACAGTCTCCATAACATGTTTTGTGAACATAATTCTTAGAGTTATAGTTTTAAACAAATTGTTAAAATAAGCCTTTAATTTTCTTCAAATGGATTCAGATTTCATCCAATATAATGGCTGACCAAAACAACTTCTAAGTTCCAGTTTCAATCATTTATGCAAGAATAATGGGCAGTAAACTGCTTAAAGTTTAATTAGAATCTGTTTCTAATTCAAACGATATCAATCCCTGAAGTTATCATTGTTGTTTAAATCAGCTGCTGAAACAAGTGAAGTGATGAGAATTTACGGTGACAGGAACTCAGAGGGGAGACATGTTTGAACACGATCTGAACAGGAGTTAAACTTTGTGCAAAGTCAATGAAAAAATTTAGCTCTTTATGTAAATCTACATGCATTTTCTGCCTCAAGAACAGGGAGTGAAGGAGACGGTGAAAACCACCGAAGCACGAGGAGATAGTGTCGGCTACCAGAGATTTTTAAGAATGAGACAGAGAACGTGTTTAAGAACGAGTCAATCTTCAAAAATGTTGCCTGGTTCTGGGTTTTGTTAAAAAGGGAAACAAACATCTGGAACAGATCTGGGACACTGGCTCGGAGGAAGAGAGACAGAAGGACTTCCAGTGAGACGCGAAATGAAGGCTTCCCTGTAAAAAGGGGAAAGTGATGCATGTCTCTGCTCTGACAGCGTAAGCGTTTCTGAAATGTCAGTAATTTGAAATACGGAGCACGTTTTGAGAAGACAGAAAAAGTCAGCAGTTTTTCCCCACTCTTAGAAACACAAAAGAAAAGCCATGTGGACAAATGTTTTCCACACATCCACAATAATGTGACATGTAATAAAGTGACTAACCGCAGCTAGTATGCCTATTGATTGTATTTGTATTTTATATCGAATGTCTTGTGCCTCTAAAAACAGAGACAGTGAGTGTGGCACAGAAATTAAGACAAATAGAAAATGAATAAAAGCCTACATCTAAACCCCTCAGGGTAGGCTTCCTGATTAATTATTAAGAAGTTTAAGCACATATTTTTGCTGTTGCACATCAGTTTTCTTTTTTAAATCAATGCTGCTATAAAATTCCCGAACACTAGTCTGTTGGTAGAAATGCGTTTGCCTTCAGATGACAATAAGAACCACAAGCTCACCTGCAGCTGTGACTCCGTAACCAGGAGGACAGGGACTGTGTGCGATGCAGAACTCCACCACTAGATGGAACCCCGGTGCACACTCGCACAGCTGGTCGCGAGTGCTGTTGCACTGTTGTTTCACCAGCTGCCTCTCCTTACACACCTGAATTCAACACACACACACAACAGTCACATAGGGGATGTGTGCAAACAGGCATGTGCAGAAAATGCTCATTTATATTGTTTAGGAACAAACTAAATATCAAAGAACTGCGTTCAAAAAGGATAAAATGAGTTCTCTGAGGTGGAAAAGAGAAAAGCGTTAAATGCTGAAGCTTTATTTTTCTGTAGCAGGAACTGATGTGGAAACACTGGCTTAAAAATGACCTTTTCTGTGGCAAAATCTAAACTAACAGAGTCAACGAAGAAAACATCAGGAAAAAAAGCACCTTTCAGGATAAACAATACGAAAAAAGCTTCAAACAAGCAACTAAAATTCAGAACGAACATCAAAAGCCTGGTGTTACTTATGGTAGCAATGTTTAATTTAGATCCTAAACTGTCTGACATTGGTATGAGGTGCAAATTTTTGGTGTTGTACATACCGAGGTACAGTACTGGCACGTGTCCCCCCAGTGCCAGTTCTCAGCAAAGTACCTGTCAGGACAGGGCTGGCACTCTGTGGGGGAGTCGGCGGTGCAGTGTCGTCTCACGGATGTCCCTGGTGGACACTGGTCACACATTAGGAGGTCAGACGTCACAGGGTCTTGGTGCTGGTACTTTGGAGGCACATCTTGTTGCTGAAAGGCCCAGCAAAAAGAAGCTGTGAAGAGCTGCAAGAGAAGAGGAAGTCAGTTTTAGAAATGAGTGTCTTTTATAAAACCCACTCTTTTGTTTTTGGCACTAGATAAAAAAAACATGTTAAACTTTGGAGTTCACTCAAACCCAAAGACTTCAGTAAGAAAGAGTTCAAACAGTTGAGTTAAGCTGATGGTTCAGATCTTTTGAAGTGGGGATATGTGCTAAGATTATGAACAATCAATATCTTACCTGTAGAAGATAGCTCTTTAAACAACCTCATTTTGGAGGAATAAAGTGTATTTCAGATTCACAAACTAATAGTTAGTCAGAGCGGGATCAGGGCTAAAATGGATTGCGGTCTTCTTAAAACAACTCCGGTCTCAAAAACTTCACAGCAGCTCATGCACACCTTTACACGACTGTCAGTTTTGAATTTCATGTTTATTCATATAGAGTTCTAAGGTTATTTGAGAGCATAAATAGTGGCAGCAGCAGCTTGCTGTAGCACGTTTGGTGCAGCGTGTCGGACTTCCACCAGGAATATTATAATCTTTTGGTCCTGACCCCACTGGGACAAGTCATTAGTTTATAAATCTGGTCAAAATAAAACTTAATTCTTCAAATCTGAGTGCATTCAAAGCTCTAACGGGTAAGATGTTCACTGTTTACAACTTTTCCATAGAACCTCATTGCAAAAGATTGGATTTATTATTTTATATCTCCTTGTGGACATGATTTAAACGTTTGCAGCTCAAGTATTTTGACTGCACTGGGACAACAACAGAATAAACTGTCTTTTAAGTCTTTGCATGTTTTCTGTAAGCAGTACCACTTGATGTTTGTATTGTCTTCTGCTGCGAGCAAGAGTGAACAATAGGATTGTTCTTACCTAGCTGGCCAGAAATTCTTCACAGCACCTCTTGTCAAAATATCCAAAACTTTAAATGAGTTCAAATGTTTTCCCCACACCCATACTGCACACTTACTGAATTAAAAATGAACGCCTGACACAGGACTGCGAAACTGAACGTATGAGCAGCTGTTAGTAAGGCTCTCAGACAGACATTTTCATTTATTAACAAGCCCGTATGTCACTGGCTGCAGAGAAAGGCTTTGGTCTGGTCCTAAATATAAAGCATCATCTGGTAAGTATGTTTGACACGTAAGTGTGCAGCAGAACGAGGCCACATGTAGACCAGATGTCACACACCAGTGTCCTTCCACTGAGGGCCTCAGTCACGGCTCTGTGGACTTTCCCGCTGGCCAGGATTCATCCTCACGGCTCAGACAGCTAACAATAGAACCTATGTCTATTGTCTGTATTTGCTTTTTTATTTTTTGCATTTCAGCAGCGAGCAAGTGTTTAATGTTTTTGCCTGTGTGTGTGTGTGTCTGTGAGTGTAATCATTGGTCTGTTAGCAAAGTAGCTCATGAACCACTGGACAGATTTGATAAAACACTCAGAAAATAATTACTGGATGTCTGTCAAAATGGATGACACGGCTAATGGATTTTAGCATTCACAAAAAAACAGCTAAAACTCCAAGTCCATTTTACAGACACTGAGCAGCTGAGAGCCATTGACAACACATACTCCAAGCCATGGGTGCCTGAACAATGGAGCAGGTGGCGCAGCTGCTCTCCTAGTTTCTAAAGCGGGGGTGCAAACTCATGGTTATGCTCCCGCATTTTTTGACTTAAATACATGTGATCACTCCCAGAAACAAAACAAAAGCAGGTGGGTATTGATTCTAATTTTACTTTCTTGGCTACTAGCTAAAAACATTGATATAAAAGTAAGTGTTGCACTTTATTCCCTCCTTCCTGAGCTTTGAGTTGGTTCAGTCTAACTCAACAGCACACAGTTGTGGAAATGTAAAATTAAGCTGAAGTTGTTCTTAATGTGTTCCAAATGATTTACATCCTTTCCTGACTACAAATCAGATTGAAAACTCTGAGTGACATCCCACTAATTATGAGCCCAAGATATACACAAGTTCATAAAAAGTGGGAAAACGGGAGAGAAAAGTACCAACCAGTCATACTTGTCGAGTAGCTTTGCTCCCCCATTTTATAATAAAATCAGGCGCCCGAGCTCCAAGTGCTAACAGTTATTTCTGAGGTTTACCCAAAACAGCTATAACTCCGTCTCTTCTCAGCGTAAGATGAGCTCAGTGCAACACTCTGGTATGAAAGGGAGTGGGGTGCATGCATCCCTTCAAGGAATGCTGGGCCTTTAATTTGTTAAGTTTGTGTCTCCATCTTTAAGACAGAGTGAATCCATCCTACAGAAATGTTCACCATCTGTGGAAAACATCAGTGGATGCGACAGTGATCGTGTGCACGTCGGGGAGTAGGTTTGTTGGATCTGCTGGTTGTTTGTTGAGGTCCTTGAGTTTTGTGTCTTCCTCTCTGTGTTTGTGTCCAACCTCCATGGCCTCATCCTCTGGCTGCTGCGCGTAAAGAGGACCTTTGCCACAGGAGCGCAGAACACTCATCCAATCTGTCCTTCAGTTTACAAGACTGCACATTATTCATCTCCATCCTCCACGTTTGTATTGGCACTTTTGACTTACCTCAAAACTTGCAATCAGGGAAACCAAGAGATTTATTTTTCAGGATGAACTTTATCATTGTCTTGCGAAATATTTGGCCACAGGTTTTTTATTTTTAAATCAGAAATGCACATGTGTTTATGTTCAGGGGGGTGAGTGTGGAGGAGATAATATGCTGCACAGCTGTCCTCCCTGTCTGTCATATGTTACTAACCATGCTGATTTTGATCTGAGCTGCTGTGAGCTGCCAGTCCAGGGTGTACCAGTGTTTCTGTTCGCTCTTAATGAATTATAATTATACATGTACATAGATTAGAGTGCCGAAACAGCTCATTTGTGTAATCTGTTTCTGGTTCTCTTTGCAGCGATGTTCACCGAGAAAGGACGGCAAAAATAGATGCATGCTTTTTTTTTTTCTTTTATGCACCATAATAGAAACCTAAGCTTCAAACAGCCTGGTAAGCGCGGCGGTTTTCCCAGCAAAAACCTATCGACCTCTGAACACAGCGTTTGAGGGAAGGCTTTCATCTGCAGCAACCGGCTGAGGAGTCCCAGAGCTGCAGGAGTTTGTTTGTAGTACGGGTGGCCCCATCAGGAATCAAACCCATAATCACAGCCTCGTTCTTCAAATTAAGCAGCATATACACACACTAATAAGCCCCAAGGCCACATCCTATTAGTTTAGAAACATCAGGAAGTACTGATAATGTGGACTGATGGGGAGGCTGAGGATCGCATGACTGTTTTTACAAATGCAGACATTAAGAAACTTCTTGTTTCAATTTAAACCTTAGCTTCAAGTCATTGGCTGGGATTCCATATTTAGCAAAGCAGTCAGGATTTGCAATTTATACAGCAAAGCAATCGGAATAAAGGATCATTTGCATTCTCAGTGATGTTTATTTTTTTTAAAAAGCTGAAGATTAGGTGTAAGAGATGCCTTTGAAACTGCTAAAATGCCCATAACAGTTTGATGATTCACTGAGATTTCCCACATTTATTTATCCGGTCCTCGACTTTCCTGTGCGTCACCCACTCACCTTTAACAGTTGTTGCTAGTTATAATAAATAAATCACAGAGTAAAGTAACTTGAGGCCATCACACTCGGTGCCTGTGATCTAACTGTGAATACTGGAGTCTGTTGGCTGCAATTCACTCCACAGGTAAAATGAGGTGAAAAGTGTCCCATTTCAAAAGAGTGCAGTGTAATATGCTGCTTACGCTTCATGCAAGGCTTGAACTCTGCATATTAGGAAACCTGAAGAATCTTTACTGTCACATTCAGAGGGTATTTGAATGTTCTGCAACTAAGAATAAAATGTTTACACCTTTTAACCTCCTTGTCACCTTTAGAGCCACCACTTAAAGACATTTATGGACAACCGCTGGAAGTCTAAATTACACAGCAGCCAGAGACAAATGACAAACATAAATATACTGTTACCATCTTCAGAGAAAAGGCTAGTGAAAGGCAAATCACACACTGAAAACAACCAGCTGAGAGGAAAAGATGGATGAAAGGATGATTATCTTCCAAAGTACTTGCCTAGAAATCCCTAAACAAGGCTTTCCAGGTAAGTTGTAAACAATTGTAAGTGACAGAGTGGGGCACATCCGGGCACTTAGCCTCCTTTAAGGGGAAACACCACCTCCACTTTGACCTCCACTTGCTCTAAATAGTCATACATTTTTTTAAGCTTCTAAGCACACCAAAATTATGACCTGTCAGACAAGCAATTACCTTTTGTCTGCATCAACAGTCAGCAGTGTTTCATAAATATGAATCAAATTTCATCATCCTGGACACAGAATGCCCTCAGTAGCCTGATATGTCATAAACTGAATCCCCAGAGAATATATTTTTCACACTCCTCATGTTTTTCCTTTAATAATTTGCTTTATTTTGCCATTCTGGCTGGTGGTCATGAGTGGACGGCACAGTAATCTAACTAAACTAAATGCAGTATGGATTAAAGGTACTTACTGCAAAGTGATGAAGACTAGTCAAAAATAAAATCATAAAGTAATAAACAAAATCCTCAAAATAATGGGTAATGTGTCTTTAAATTCAAAAATTGTAGGCAAAATTTGTGAATGACTGCCAGCTACCAGGTGTGTTCGTTTACCTACAGAAACAGACAAAGTGACTGAAAATAAGTCAATTTTTGTAAAAGCTGTGTGTTTAAAAGCAGAGCTCTGTCTTTATGGCATCTCACCACCCTGCCAGATATTTACTCTTGACAGTTGTTTTACTCGATCTTTCTGTTTCCTTTCTGAAGTAAAAATTTACACTAATAAAAATACAAGTCACCTCTGATTTCCACACACCTGATTTTATTTTTTTGGTGCTGTGTTGACTTATATACATATACATATACATATACATATACATATACATATACATATACATATACATGTACATGTACATGTACATATACATATACATATACATATACATATACATATACATATACATATACATATACATATTATGACAGAATAAAGCTGCTGCCACTGTTTACCTTTTAAATCTTTTCTGTGGCTGGACTGAAGCCACAAATCTGCCCTTTCTGTTTAGAGAAGCAAACAAAAACGCAATCTGGGTATTCTTTTACATTTCCGCCTGGCAAAATGCAACAAAGAACCTTTGAAGCACAACAACCCCTATTATTTTCACGTTGACACCAAGAGTCTCTCCGCCGCTCGTTGTCTCCTTCGAAGGGGGAGCGACTGTTTGAGACGGTTGGAAGCGACGGGACGTTGCTTCACTCTGCAACAACTTTAACGGTAAACTAGTTGATAGCGAAAATAAAACCCAACTCAGCACAAGTGTGTGTCAGTAACGGATGCACATATGAAAAAACAGGACCGTGCTCACATTCAGACAAATGTTTACTGCCAATGAGATAATGTTCAGTGGGCAAGGCTAGACTCATTCAGAGTGTGTTTATGCAACACTGATGTACATCGACTGGAAACACAAGTAATATTTAAAGCTGTGCGTTGGTTGGACTGAAAGACTTATGGGAGCGTTTGTTTCTCTTTCTGACCAGTCTGATGACAGAGTTCTCTGGTGAAAAGTACTTCAACCAAAGTGTGAGAGACGTACCGCAGACTTCAAACACAAATACACATTAAAAAACAATTACGCATGCTTTGCAAGCGAGTTTGCAAAGTACATCTATAAACATGTGCAAACTGCTAATAAGCTCGACTTCATCTGCAGCTTTGAGATGTTGAACATATCATAAAAGAAATGTAGATGTGTTGTTTACCCATCTTTCCAGCACGCAGATTTGAGCGCTAGAGTTACACCGGGCTCGAATCGAACTGGCGTGCGACACGAGATGGGATTCGGTGTCTGGCTGGCCTGAGGTCAGCTTTAAAGTTCCAGCATGAGGAGAAGAGCCATGGCACAAAAGGACCAGACCACAGCACCACGCCAGCACATCCTCCGAGCACATGGCTTCAGTTAACTGTAGAGCGCAGGTGGTCTGAGGGGGGATTCCAGCCCATGTGTGTCTGCGTGCATGTGTGTGTATGTTGTTCCACATGAATATGGAACCAGTTTTTTTTTAGGCCACACAGAGATCTTTGGAGACTCTAGGACACGCTGTAATGCCACATCACAAACACTCACTGATGCGGGGGGTGGGGGCTTGTAGTTTGCTTGTAGAGATGTTAAAAATGAAAAGGATCTGTACATGCAGTCAATCAACTGAGCCCAGAAATTCTGCAAAACAGATTGGATTTAGTTTCTAAGAAGCCAATTATGCTGGTATGTCGCTGCTGGCCAGACAAAACATCTGAATATGTCCGATCAGGCTTTTTGAAACACTAACATTTCATAAACATATTATATGCAAGAGTTCATTAGGAAAGCAAACAGCAGATGAATTTGCAATGAAAATTATTCTTTCTGATACAATAAAAGCCAACCTAAAAGTTAACTTGGCAAATTTATCCAGTGTGTCAATGTTTTGAAAAAAGTTCTAAAAATTACTTCAGACTTGAAAAGCAAATTTTCAAAAGACACCATTTTAATTGGATGACTGATATTAACTGGCCAATATTGGCCACTTAAGAAAATCAGAAATAGGCCACGTCTGTGTTAATCACTTACCAAGTAGAAAAATTAAGTTGCAGCAATAGCTGCTACAACCAGCATACTGTTGCCAACAATTTTGCTTTTGTTTTGTAAGCAAGAATGTTTTTCTATAAGTTATTTTAGGTGCACAAGTTTATTGATATATATTGTTGAATGAAAAATCCATATTGGCCAAAATATAAAAAATTTGTGTTATCCTTTTTTCTAGAAATCAGCATGAGCCATAGAACAACTTGCAACAGTCGGCCTCTAATCACAAGACTCAAAAATTTATTAATAATATCCCACTGAGGGGTCTGACCCAACCTTCAGGTTAAGAATCACTGGATCACACAAACTAATTTTGTCAACTACTACAGCAAATACAAATCATTTTAATATGTGTATTTGTACAACTATCTGTGCAGACTCCATCCATCCTTATCTGTGGTTGGGTTCCGGAGGCAACAGGACGGAAACCCGGACATCCCTTTTCCCAGTGACAACCTCCAGCTCCTCCTGGGGGATCCCAAGATGTTCCCAGGCCATAATCTCTCCACCAAATTCTGGGTCTGCCCCGAGGTCTCTTGCTAGTTGGACATGCCCAAAAAAACCTTCCAAAGGGAGGTATCCAGAAGACATCCTAACCTGATGCCCAAACCACTTAAACTGACTCCTTTCAATGCAAAGCAGCAGCAGCAACTGTACTCCAAGCTCCCCCTGGATGACGGAGCTCCTAAGCTTATCTCTAAGGCTGAGCCCAGCCACCCTACAAAAGAAGCTCATTTCAGCTGCTTGTATCCAGGATCTTGTTCTTTCGGTGATGATCCAAACCTCATGACCATAGGTGAGGGTTGGAACGTAGAAGGACCAATAAATCCAGAGTTTGCCTTTCGACTCAACTCTTTTATTACCACGACCAATCAAAGCAACACCCTCAATCCTGCAGACAAGGCCCTGATCCATCAATCCATCTCCCGCTCCATCCTACCATCACTTGTGAACAAAACTCCCAGACACTTGAACTCCTCAACGTCAGATAGAGACTCATTCCCAACTCAGAGGGAGCATTACACCCATTTTCAGTTGAGAACCACAGCCTCGGACTTAAAGGAGCTGACTCTGATTCAAACTGCTTCACGCTTGGCTGCGAACAATTCCAGTGCACGCTAAAGGTGATGGCCTGCAGACACCCACGAACCACATCATCCACAAAAAGCAAAGACGAGACCCTGAGGTTCCCAAACCAGACGCACTCCTCTCCACGACTGCGCCTTGGAATTGTGTCCATGAACACCACAAACAGGATTGGATACATCCCTGGCGGAGTCTAACCCACACTAAGAACAAAGATCAACTTTTTGCCAAGAATGCCGACACAGCTCCTGATTTGGTTATACAGGGACTGAGTAGCCCTCAAAAGCAACCCAGGAACCCCATACTCCAGCAGCACCCCTCACAGAATGCCTCAGGGAACACGGTCATAAGCCTGATCCAGATCTACAAAACACATGTAGACTAGAGATTCAAACTGCAATGACCTCCTTAGCAACCCTGCAAGAGTGAAGATCTGACCCCCTGTTCCACGACCGGAACGAAAGCCACACTGCTCCTCCTGGATCCGAGGTTCGACAATCAATTGAAGCCTCCCTTCCGACATCCTGGAGTAAACTTTCCCAGGGAGGCTAAAAACTGTGATCTCCCAACAGTTGGGAAACACTCTCCGGTCCCCGTTTTTAAAAGTGGGACCCACCACCCCGGGCTGCAGCTCCACAGGTGTTGTCCCGGTCCTCCATGCGACATTGTGCAAACTCCAAGTCATAATAATAAATAAAACTCTCCTCATGCGCCGCTACATTAGATAAAGACATTTGCATCAGAGGAGACATTTTGTTTATTAAATGAGCGGTAATAAGTTAGAACACAAAATCGTAACATTCTTGCTTTGGTTTTTTTCTGCTCTTTGTATCTCTTTATCAGTCCTACACACATACACAGAATCAGTAAGTTCATCACAACTGTGCAAACGCTGACAAACACACAGGTGGATCCAGACATCTGGTATCAGTGCTACTGTTGGTGAAAAAGAGGAAGTTTGGTGTGGGGAGCCAACTTCCACAGCAGAATATCACAGTCTGTACGTTTGTTTTTAAAAGATCAAACTCCTCATCTTTACAGAAGTGCTTTATTTCTCCATTCTTGCCGTACTACTTACTTCCTATAATCTCTTTGTAGTGTTCATCCCAAAGAAAAAACAACAAATGTAAGAAAAATGTCAGTTTTTCGGCTATAACGGATCTCCACTGTGGTGTGTGTGAACCTGCCGTCAGGTTTAGGGAAGTTGTTGCGGCTCCAGCCAACCGCCACAACAGAGAGCAAAGGAGAGGCAGCATAAAGATAAGGAACGCAGATAATAAATAACCCAGAACAACAGAAGAGGGCTTAGGTTGACTTCAGCACAGGGATTTAGGTGGGATTACCGTCTGAATGGACAGACAAGAGGCCACAAAGTGGTTTGATGTCTTGCTGAATAGAGCTGCCGGGTTTTGCTCTCCACTGTGCTAGTAAAACACGTTTCCTCGTCCAAATAAACAGACTGACATTAATTACTCCACCAACTCCATCCAGGAAAAGAGGGCAGACAAAAAAGTGCATGTTTGAAAGGACAACATGCGTCATGAAAATACAGGGGAACAGGGAGAGCTCACAGGTGCTGAAGGTATAAACTGAACTCGTGTTTTGTACACAAAAACGCAGAGTGCGTCGGAAAAGCAGTCAAGTCTGACCAAGTGACTGAATAAGTAACTCATTAAAAAGCCAAACAACTAATTAACTGACAGTAGGATGCCATGATAGAAACTATAGGAGTCTGAAATTCCAATTTACAGTAGATGAACTCTCTTCTGTAATGTCCAATAGTAACAGTAGGACTTATTTTTGTAATAATCTAGGCTGACAAAATGCCGATGTATTGATGTAGAAACTTTAAACAGAACCAAGATCAGAAAACATGTCAAGAGCTGCTGCCAGTGGGTCTGTACGGTCACTATAGTGACCACACATATGTGTCTCTCACTCCCTGACAGGATTCTTCTCAAGAAAAGCAGAGAAGAAAGTATCCTTCAAAGAAATGTGCGAAAAACTATAAATCATATTAAAAATAAATCTGAGCCGCCTGTGGCAGAAGCATCTGATTGTCACAAATGTCATTTTGTTTCTGTCTACAGACCCTAAGAAGACAAAAATGCCTTGGTTTTTTTAGTGTATAAACTGCATAAGAAGTGTAAAGACTGTGGAAATATAAAGTTTGCAGTGAGTGCATGACATCATCACTCTAAGTCAAATGTTTCATGATAAAAATCGTAGAAAAATTCACAAAACCTAAACTGTGATTGTGTAAAAACCAGAAAAGACATTAAAATGCCAGTTCAGACATGTAAAGTCCAACTTTCCGTGACCCGTGTAAACTTTAAATAAACTTTTCACTGTGAAGTATGCCCGAGCTGCAGAGCTCCAACGAGGCCTGGGTCTTCACTCGTGTTTGGATAAAATTCAGTTATCATGTTTGGGGGAAATTTTTTTCACAATTTTAATGCACTGCTACCAAAAGTCATAGCGCCCTATTCCAAATAAAGGCATAAATTAAAAAAAAAAACAGTTGTTATGGATTTTTCCAAAGCTGAAAGAGAAGATGTGAATCAAAAATTGCGACTGAAATAAAGGAATGAAGAGCAAACTTTAAGGGTGACAAAGCAGCCGCTGCTGTTTCACCCTCAGAATAGAACTTTGTAAGAAAAAATGCCCACATTTTGATGTCTGAACTAAATAATACAGGTAAAGAGAAACGTAATCAAAAGAAATGGTAAAGCTGCTGCCAGTGGCTCATTATGGTCACCATGGTAACCATACACATGTTTGTGTCACTCCCTGAATGCCAAGTTATTGACAAAAGCGTAGACTGAAAAATAAGCCTCAAGCAAACAGTTGCTGTGAGAAAACCATAAGCTGTAGCAAATCAATTCAGCAGAAGACGTAAACCTTTATGTTTCTACAGTGTTTTAAATAGAAAATACAACAAATAATAAGACTCTGTGCATCAAGTTTTAAGGTGAATATTTTGAGCTAAAATATACTTGAAGTCATTGGAGGCTCGGGGGTGTGTGTTTTCTGCATTCTGGGTGAATTTGAGAGAAAACTTTACATTCTACAGCAGTTAAAGACTCACTGGGGGAATAAAGGCAAAGAAAAAGCCGTAAAAATCTTAAAACCTAAACTGAGATTTCTGTAGACATCAAAGTGTCAGTTCAGAGATGTGAAGTCCAAGTCTGTGTAAACTTTCAATGATGTAGCGCCGCTGAAGTGTGTCTAAGTGTGAAGCTCCAAGGAGGAGCTGAGTTTTCTCATGTATTTCACAAAAATCTCATTGATCTCCATTTTTTTTTTCTCACAGAACGTTTTTTGTGAATTTCGTCTATGCTGTGTGAACTATGGTTATGAAAAGTCACAGCACACTTTTCCCCGATTGAGCTGCATGTTTGGGTGTGTAATTTGTGAGTTTTATTTCAGACACATGACACAAATCTGGGAAAGAATATCCATAAGGGTGCTTCGATTCTCCTGCAACGCCACCTTGAATAGTTGCTTTGCTTCGGGTTGGAAGAACTAATCTGTTACGTTGATATTAAATTACATGGGCCAAAGCAGAAAGCTCTCACACGAGTTCATTTGCGTGCCGCCTCTTTGTTATTTGAACACAGCGAAGCAACACGTCCCACAAACAGAACCTCCAACTGACCGTGCTTTGTCCGAAACAGCCCCCCTCTCTCCTTTCCAGCTGTTTCACACACAAACACCTGGACCACAAAGAGAGACCGCAGCAGAGCAAGTGCTTTGGAGTTGCACGGGGTCCGATCTGTTGGTGACCTGATACACATCAGTGCATTAACATATGCAAACCTGCAAAAGGCTCTAGTGCTGCTCCGCATGCAAAGCACGCCATGGAAAATAACTGCTTTTAATCTCATTTAACACAAGAGCAAACGTCAGACAGGGCAGGGCTTGGAACCAGCGCACAATGGGAGGGTTGGATTTTATTCATCCTCAAAGGTACAATGGTAAAAGCAATGAAATGGGAACTAAAGCAAACTTTCATTCAGACATGATGTACTGGGCTTTTACAGCTGTTGACATAAAGGTGAAACTTGAGCTCAATTGATCACCCCATGGAAAAATAAAACGTGCTTTTATTTACAGAACAGAGAAATTAATTAGGGATGCCCCTGATAAATATATGACTCATAGAAAACTTGCTGTTAATTTAAAGCAACGCAAAGCAATTAAAAAAATATATATTATGAACTCATGCAATATACACTAATTACACAGGCAGCTGGACCGTTTTTACGCACGGTGCAGTTTGGGTAAATATTGTTACTTAGAAATAGGAAAATACTTCATTATTAATTAGTCTGATCCTGACTCTGAATGTCAGTTTGACAAAGCAAAAAATGTTGATGTGATAACAGAACATTTTGGATTTTACTGTTTTGGATTGTAAAGATTTGGAGAAAATAAGATTTGATTTCTTAATAGTTTAGCAGCGGGGTAAAAAAAATAGAAAAAGAAAAAAAAAAATATATATATATATATATATATATATATATATATATATATATATATATATATATATATATATATATATATAATCCAGACTGAAATGAACAGTTTAAGAAATGATTCCAGCTGGAAGGATGCAGAGATTCGGGTTTTTACTCACCACCATGAGTTTCATGGCCGGGTTGGATTTCACTGTCCGTGTGTTCATCATCCTTTCTGCGCGAGAGTGAACTGCAGTGTGATGTGGTCTCCATAAGAGATGCGCTCTTATATTCCCAGAGAGAGAGAGAGAGAGAAAGGGGGAGAGAAAGTGAGGGAGACAGAGACCCCACCCACCACCATCCTTCCAAAAAAAAAGTCCAACAGAGCGCATCCAAACTGCAGCCATTACGCAAACTTCAGGGAAGCATGTAGGCGGCACGAGAGGACCCAGCGAGCGGGTTCCCAAAAACTCAGGGTTCAGCGTGAATCCATTCATAAAGTCAGTCAGATTGTTCTGAAGCCGTCCGCTCTCACAAGGAAACTCCACTCAGAGAGGTGCCAGGAACCTCCCTGCTGCGGCACCAGGTCTGAACAACAGTGGATTTACATGAAAGAAACGCACTGAAAAGCCTCCAGTAAAATCATCCCGTTTGGGCTCACGGCGGAGGAGCGATTTGCTGTTGTTAGCAAAATATCTCATCTTCCACGTGACAGATTTTAATCAGACTTTCGGGAAATAGTCATTGGATGTTATGTCTTACAAATGATTATCTTTTTGGAGTCAACCCAATTCAAAATGGCCGCCACAGCTAACTGAGTAGAAGAAGTGCAAAAAGGCTATAGCCTAACTCTGCCAGGTTTGGAGACATTGAGCGCAAATTTGGTGTGGTAGTAGCTGAGAGTAATTCCCAACAGGTGCTCCAAGCGTTAACTGATCGAGTGAGATCTGTTTTTAAAACGTAGCCACTAACTACTGGGGTCAGCTGTGTCTGTCTGTTAGCAAAATATCTGATAAACCACTGGATGCATTTTAATCCAAAACACAACTGATCACCTTTCGGAGTCAAGCCAATTCAAGATGGCCGCCACAGCCAACTGACTTTAGGAAGCACAAAAATGGCTATAACTCAGCCTGTTTTACAGATAATGAGCTGGAATTCAGTGTGGTAGTAGCTGAGCATCATCCCCAACACCTAGTCAGAGAGCTACACGTTGCGCAAAATTTTTGCCTAAGACTTTGGCATTAACTGTTGTCATCAACCATGTCTGTCTGCCAGCAAAATACCTCATGAACCGGCAGATGTATTTCAGTTCAACTTTCAGGAAATAATCACTGGCTGTACGTCTGCAACTGAATAACTTTTAGCGCCAACCCAATTCAAGATGGCTGCCACAGCTAAGTGACCTTAGTAAATACAAAAACGGCTATGACTCGGCTAATTTTCCAAGTATTGAATGAAAAGATATTTTCACATATTTTTTGCTTTAAACTTTGGTATTAACTGAGTCAACACTATCTGTTAGCAAAATATCTCATGGACCGCTGACAGATCTGGCGAGATCCCACAAGTGAGATTGTGCCTGAGGTCATTTCCAAGGTTTGACCAAAACAGCTCTGACTTTGTTCGCTCTCATCATAAGATGATTTTAATTTAAAACTCTGGCATAAAAGGCAGCGGGTGAAATTTATTCCCTCAAGGAATGCTACATCTTTAATTTTCTAAATACATTTTTAAGATTTCAGAGCCTTGTCATGGCCAGACCTACTCTGGTTCGTGCCTGTATAAAGTAAATAGTCTGGATCAGCACCAAAATGTTTCTTTCTTTCCTCATTGTTTAATTTTTAAGAAATCCAGCACATTGTGTCATAATCACAATACTAAACAGCACGTAACACACACCTCCACGTGACCTTTTGTTATGACTGAGGAAACACGCACCTATTATTTGCGAAGAGACTGACTCAATCCAAAGACTTGCTTTTGAAATTACAGAAAATATTTCTGGATGTAACAACCGCTGGTGAAGTTTCCAGGGCAGCTGATGAGAAAGAGCTAAATTTAATCTGCTGATGAGAACATTTTTACTGTCAACCACAAAATGGCTGCAGTTTCATTTGCAATCTCACTCATAGTAGGGCAGATAAAAAAAAAAAAAAAAACAACTTTGTGCCTATTAATAATTTTTCTTCCAAATGCAAAAACTGAAAAATTGAGTCTTAACAAACATCTGGTCTTTTTTTTTACCCACAGACACATATCATCTCTCACTACATATTAAAGATCTCCTTATATCTCAGTTCACACTCATTCATCACAACGTCACAGATGACACGGTTTACACGTTCGAACAATTTTACTTGAATAAGACGGACAGGGAAAGGAACTAGTCTGCAGATTTTTACTGTTTTTTTTTTTGCAATAGATCACTGCTTTGAGGCACATCTTCCACAGTGCTTTCACTACCTGCAAACTATGTCCAACTCATCACTTTCCTATTTCTGTGTCAGCTGCAAACGATTTGTGTGAGAACTTAAAAATGAACAGTTAGGGTTATCATTCCCAATTAGGTTCACATTAAAAATGAAGCACACATGTACAAGGTAAAACTAAATAAATAACAAAAAAATTTGCCGGAGCATGAATAGTCAGTCAAGGTGAGTTATTCGTCGTCATGAAGCGGGACAGGTCTGTGAAAGTTTTGAGCATGCACAAAGCATCCGTAGCAGGGTTGTAGTGCAGTAAGGTGGCAGCGTATCAGGATTCTTGGTGGAGCATGGTTGTGAATCCGTGACTTTGTGCCCTGTGCTTCTACATAATGGTCCTCTCCAACCACCCACCCGCCACCATTCCAACAATAGATTAGATATCATTTTCAAAACCAAAATCTGAGTAAATTAGCTCTAGAAAACGCTTTTGTTTAACTTGCTGCAACCCCAGAAAGTAAAAAAAGCAAACTGACCCATACTAATTCACATCTGAAACCAAATAAAAAGGAAAAAACACATAATCCCAATCTTCAAATCACAAAATTCTCTAAACCTCTAATAGCATTCATCCTCTGGAGTCTCCTGTATGTGCTTACATTTTCTATATGCCAACTGCTAAACACTTTCAGGTGTGAGGGAAGTCAGATGAAAGACTTAAAACTGGTTTTGTAACAGATGTATTCAAAGTCTTTGTTTACGCATCCTGATGTCCAAAGAAGATGCAAATAATTGACTGAGACTACTGGCATTTTTAGGTGGTATTTTGGCTTTGAAAGTGGGTAAACTATTCCTTTAACTTCCTAATTTTTGACATTTCTATACAAATCCTCCAAAAGGTTAAGACAGTTGCGCTTTGGGTCAAAGATAGTAATTGTATTAAGTTTCCATCCAAAAGAAGAACCATCCAGTTCTTGTCAAAGTGATGATCTGGACACTCACACACTGATCTCAGCTCTGCAATGCTGACATAAGACTTCTGACGTAAGGAGACCCACGACAAATCAGATTTTCCAATTGTCTTTCTATCACTGTCCGGTCCATAAAAAAAACAAAAAATAAAAATAGGGCAGAGAGATGACCAAATGTTACCCAGATGACATAGAAGCATGAGGCCTCGACGTAATCAGAAAATACATTCTCATCCACCTTCGGGTCTCTGAGGCGTGTGACGGAAATGTTTGTGATGAGGTCAAAATTCACCACAACATGACTGAATACACACACACACACACACACACACACTCAGAGAGGAGCTTGCACAATCGCGACAGAAAAAGAAAGAAACCGTACACATGCGGCATTCATCTTTTAGCACTGAGGTCAAGATCCGCCACAGTAAGGCTATCACAAAAACTTGTGTTTAAGCCCTTCAACACACAGTTACACGCGTACAGTAACACGCGTTCACGACGAGCCTCTCTGACGTGTTATTTGGCAAAGAGGTCAGCAGTGTAGCAGCAGGGTGTGCGTGTGTGTGTGTGGGGGGGGTTAGGATGCGCATTTTGCTGACTTGCCTTACACTGTAAGGCTTACAGTATGTGCATAAATTGTGGGCTGCTTTTGGCTTGTCAACAGTCGTTAGGCCACTTTAAACAGCCTGTCAAAATGTTTTAAAGGTGAAATCTTTTTTTTTTCTGTTAGCTCTAAATACAATGCTTCATTGAGGCGCTTTCACTGATCAGACACAACATTCCCACTGTGTTAAATCCACATGTACAGTAGCCCTCCTTTAAACTTTAGTCAACGCTGAGTTGTGTATAAATGAGAGCAGAGATAATGAGTTTAATTCATGAACATTATTCATGCTAAACGGTCTTCAATTTATATAGCGCTTCTCCAGATTCACCCACACACTCATACAGTGCTTCCAATAATATATTTAATACACCGTTTACAGCACATTTTAATATTCTCACTCATACACCTATAAGCATATCAGTGCGTGGTACAGTGTCACTTTGACACGCAGCAGGGAGTGGGGATCAAATCCCCAACCCTCCGATTGGAGGTCAAGCACCTTGCCCACTGAGCCATGCTGCTCATCAAGGAACCTTTACAACCTTTAGGCTCTATTGTGGTATCAAGTCTCTGTGTCTTGGGTTTTCTTCCCACGTATGACATCAGTTAGCATCGTTTGTAGAGTTTGAAAATGTTGGACTCTTTGCGTTCTTTCATCCATTTCTTGGCATTTTCTTCACTTGGGCTCCCTGCCGCTACAGCAGGGGAACATAATCCTAACAAGATGAGCAGCATTCTTCACTTTGTCGAAGAAATAAAAAAGAACTGCCCAAAACCTTGAAAGCCAAAAGTATCTCATATGATCTGTTAGCACTCAGAGAATGTGTTGGAAGTGACTCTTAACTACTACCACACCAAATCCTAGCTTCATATTTGTAAAACTTACAGAGTTTTAGCCATTGTTTGTGTGTTTGATAAGGTCATTTAGTTGTAGCAGCCATCTTACAGTGGCCTCAGTTGCAGATTTACAGTACGTTAAGTGATTATTTTCTGAAAGCTTCATTAAAATCCACCCAATGGTTTGTGAGGTATTTTGCTAACAGACAGACACACAAACACAGGCAATTACATGACTGCCTACCTCTCATGACAGGGGGTGATAATCATGCTATGAAACACTATGGTGGTTAATTAATGCAGGACTATATGATAAGCAAGCATGGAGGTGTTCGTGTTTGTAGTTCTTTTACATTTATGCATTTTAATTCCTGTTGGATGAACTGTGCACATGCTGTGGGGGTCAAACCATAAAGCTTCTAGTGTTTATCCAGTCATAAAGCAGAAATCTGGTCACAGTAAGAGTCGACAGTTGTGGGTGTACATGACTGATAAGTGATTATTAAAAGCCAGCAGTAGAGATATAAAGGTCGGCTCTTTGTGCTGTTTCTGCAGCTGGTTTGCATACTACTGGAAGATAGTACAATCTCTTACTGCCGTGGTGTGTTAGGGTTCTCATCCATGGGACCTTCTTGGCACAAACACAAAGGACTCTCTGGCTGTGCGGTGCTCATTATTTGTGTGTGAAAGACCTGCTTGTAGGTTAGTCAGCCAGTCTTTTATCTCAATACAATCCATTAATTTCCATAACAGATTTTGAAAATGACAAGTAGAAAAGGGAACTCGTAACGGTTGCGCTGATGAGGGAGAGGGGACAAACGAGCTCCTGTTCAACATGTTTGTTTTTTACAAACGAATGAAACTAAACCGGCAGAAAAGACGGTAAACATGCAGAGACAAATTTGATGAGTGAAAAGCATGAAATGGATTTCATAAACTCTGCTTGTTGACACATGAGCATATTTCAGCCCTCGGTTCTCTAAACGCTGTAATTAATGTGCTGTGACATTTTCTGACTTACTTCGTCCCCTATAATTATATAGGATATAAAACTATATTTGGTTAATTAAATCAACATACTGGTTTGAAAGTTTCATCCAAATGCCATGGCAAAACAGAGAATAGAAATGAAACAATAAAGCAAAGTAGTGAAATCTGTATTTCTACATTTTAACGTGCCACATTTTTAGTCTGCTTTAACGTAAGCCATGATAGTTTCCTGAACTTGGTTGAGCTGATTTAAATCCTAACCTTAATCATTTTTGCCTTTCTGTGGTGGGCGAAAGGATTTTGCATGCCTGTGTGTGTGTGTTTGTTTGTCTGCAAAATACAATGACACAAGACTTTTGTTTAACAAATAAAACACAAAAAAAAACGGCTATAACCCAAACAATTTTACAGTTACTGAGCTACATTTTGGCGTGGTAGCAGCTGAGAGTAATTCACAACGTATATTTTGAGCTCTGACAGATCTCTTGCGGTAAAATCAAGTCTGTTGTTTCTCAACATAAGATGATGTTAGGTTAAAACTCCAGCATGAAAGGCAGAGGGTAATATTCATTCCATCAAGGAGTACTAGGCTTTTAATTTTTTTTTCTTTTTTTTTCGTTATTATTTCTGTTATTAACAACAAATTTTAAAAATGTAATGAGGTGCTGCCTCAAGTGGAGGAGTTTAAGTATCTCGGGGTCTCGGGGGAAGAATGGAGCGTGAGATCGACAGACGGATTGATGCAGCTTTAGATGCAACATTAAGTCCAAAAGTTTAAAAAATGGACTATGGGAGGGACATAAGAATTTGTCTCTGAACAATAATACATAGTCTGTGCTTTCACCCTATAGTCATGTTTTACTGTGAGATTGTAATGAAGTTTTAAAACCTTCTAAATTAGACTAATTTCTGAATGATAACCATTATATATACAGTATATATATTTATACCGTATTTAGCTAAGAGTAGAAACAGTTGTGTATTTTTTTTCCTCTTATTTCCTCACAGGTAAATTAGTACCAGCTGTTCCCCCACTTTTTTCTTGTCAAATCCAGTTTGTCTTGAGTACAACTCTTTTAATCTAAACCTAAAAGAAATACAAGAATGAAGCAACATTGTGTTACATGTGCTCTCCAAAAGACAAAACCAATGCAAACAAACCATCAATCTGTTCTCATATACTTTAGTGCACTGTTACTTTTGCTGTCAGACCAGGTTTTGCTCCAACCTTATCCCCGGGGAGGTGGGGTTATCTCCATGGTAAACAAATGATTAAAACAGAAGCTCGTTGCTTTCTGTGGAACCAGCAGGTTCCTTTTACATGTAACACAGAATTAAGAAGCCGTGTTTATCTTGATCAGTTTTCAGATAGTGGTTTAGTTAGGTTTGAGCTTCTTATTGTCTTGTTTTGTCTTTTTCGCATTGTCTGTAAAGGGACACAGAAGAGAACAACATGCAGAAAAGCTGAAAGGTTAAGGGGGGGTTCATTGTGGTTTGTAGTTGTTCTGGATGTCAGTGGAATAAGGTAAACCTCGGCGCAGAAGAGTTTCAGAAAACCCTGGCCACGTCACTTTAATCTGTGTTGTTGCACAGACACATAAGAGGCATGCTGCTTTGTTAAAGGTCTCGACCTTCTCGTGTTCTCCTCTCCTCTTCCTGCGGTCCACCTCAGAGTGTTTGTTTCTGTATACTTTATATTTCTCAATGCCTGCGCCCCTCGGATGGAAATCACGGTGGACACGTCTTTATTTAGCTAATGTCAAAGTCTCAACAGGAGAGACACGGTGGTGAGGCGAGGGCGCCTAAAAAAACGTCGACATGCAGAGTGGAGATGGGCAGGCTCAAAAGACCGTAGAAACACTGATATGGCTGTGATGAGTTAGGAGCTGCAAACGCCCTCCCAAAGGAGGATGAAAAGAAAGCAGTAGCAGAGAGAAACAGCCAGGAGGGTTTGTAAAAAAAAAAAAAAAAAAAAAGGCTGAAGGTTCCAGCAGACTTCGTGTCCAGCGTTGGAAGTGTTGCCAGTTAAAACAGTGAGTCACATTTGACCTTGAGAGAAAAAATAACAGCAAAGGGATCCCTGGATTTCCACAGCAGCTGATGTGGTCACCTTGTTTTCTCGAGTGAGGTTTCTGAAAATGATTTAGGGGAAACTCTTCTGGCTTATGAACAGTGTGGTGTTGAGAGTGACGCATGGGCCGAGGCTCACTCCGAGGAGACGCTTGAATGCCTCCCTGACGGAGAGGTGTCTCTTTAAGGTACTATCTAGGTCCGTTTTATTCAGAAACATACGGGTTAAAGCCTGGATCCCACTGGGCTGCGACTCATCGGAGATATAAAATTGAGAAAATATGAAAATTTTCTCCTGGGATCACACTGAATTGGTACGTAATACACATTTGTGTACATTTGTAACCGCAGCTCATTTGCAACATTAACACAAATGAAAGTTTAGTCTCAAAGTGTTTTAATAATTTCTCAATTTGATCGCAATTTTTTTCTCTTTTTAGTTTCCAGTCAGTTGCATTTTGGTTCAAAGGTCACCGAAACCTCCCAAAGCTGATTCACATTTCCCACACTTTCTGATTCACATGAATTAAATTTGAGAAGGGTCAATTCAACATGGGTTCCAGACATCAGCAACAACTCAGTGACTATTTGGAGAGTAAATGTGTCATGCAGATTCTTGTGAACATGTTCGAAACTCCAGCAACACAAAAGTGTAATTATTCTGTTGGGTCAAATGCAGCTTAAATAAATTCCCTTCCAGGAATAGTTCAGATCTTCTAAAATGAGGTTCAGTGGGAGCTGTTATAAACAATTAATAACTTACCTGATGTAGATAACGCTTTGAACAATTTTAGTGCACCCTAATCTTAACCCTCTGGAAATAGTTTAATTTTGATTGGGATATTTTAAGATTTGTGAAATGAATTACCCAGCTGCATCAGAAATGGTACAACTAGATGCTTTAAATGCTATTTCTACTTACAAATAACAGAAAACGTCATGTAAATAACTATGTAATGCAAATATACTGGTGGTGTAGAAACTTATACAACTGAATTTGTGTGAACTGTGATAAAGTTTGTTTGGATTGGAGTTGTTTAGAACAGCAGCAGTCCTCTTTAGTCCTAGCTCTACTCTGACTAGCCATTAGCTCGTCAAACTGATCAGATTTAAACCCTAAACTGAGCTCATTCAAAGAGCTATCTACAGCAAGTAAGATATTAATTCTTCATAACCTGCCCACAGAACCTCACTTAGAAATATCTGAACTATCATTTTAAGGAATAAAAAGATGCTTTAAAATTAGATCAGTGTCTTTTACACAGATTATGCAAAATCAGTTATTAAATACAGCAGACAAGCTTTGAAACGAGAGGTTTTTATTATTTATTGATGACTTTCTCACTATGATGATCAAATAACCACAACAAACATTGTTAAAACGGTTTAAATAACTGCATGGATAACTTTTTTTTTTTGATGACAGGTTGGGCTATTTTCATCATTTTGTAGGACACTAACATACATTCTGCAGTACCAGGAAACCTCCCACACAGTTGAGAAAAACAGTCATGAACGATCACTATTTTCTTTTTCATTTCCTTGCTCTAAATATGTCGTTTCCTTTGGGTGCTTTCCCACTAAAAACTGAATGTATACAGCGTAGCCTATCATATTTCCCCCTGAGCTTGTCACTATTCAGCAGGCATGACTCTTATAACATATGTATAAAAACAGCTATGTTAAAAAGATGTCTATACACATTTTTATTATGAGTTGACTAGCTCTAATGGACACTTAAACAGTGCACTATAATGAACCATTTGTCAATAATTTGTTTCCTAATCAGTTTAGATAAAACGTTTCTCAAAAGACGACAGTGAGAAACTTAAATTAATGTTCCTGGAACAAGACATGCATTGTTTTGGACAAGAAATGTGATATTGAACCTCACAGCCATTGTAAACTTTGCTGTGAACTAGACCGTGGACTATGCACCAATAGGAATGCAGATTCAAGTTAAAAGACAGCAACATTGTTAAGGTTCATAAAGTCAGGTGCACTGAAGCATCGCTGCTCGGAGAAGAAAGAGCTTCACTATGTTCGTGTTGAAGAACAAATGGAGTAGCTTGCAGACTATTCTTTGCTGGGAAACTGCTGCTTCCTGTAAGATGTAATTTAAATAGGCGCACAGTTGATTTACAGAGATGCGTGTTACAGCTTTTTCATTATTTAGCCGCCAGCAGGGGAAAAGTGATGGTTGGAGAAAGTCAACAGGCAGGAGTCAGCAGCCGGCTACCTTGTTTATCTAATTTGTTTCATGAAAGGGATTGCTCAATGTGTGTATTTGTGTCAAATGTTTGCCATCCAAAATGAGCCCGTGGCACAGAAAGCCTTACTCACCGACCACAATCTACAGTGGCATGGACCCAAAGTAAAGATGGTCTAACTGTGCAGCTACTGTACTGTGCGCCGTCAGGCCTCAGACCTTTTACACCTTCATAAAAGAGTCAAAATAAAACATGATACGCTTGATTAGGAAATATTACTTCTCAGGGCAAAGAAAATAAAAATATATAAATGAAAAAAATAGATATACACAGTGGTGATGAGAATTTAAGCATTTGATTTTTTTTGTTGTTGGTTTTAAAAGATTTTTTTTTTGTTCTTCACTCCACCTGCTGTTTATCTTATTAAAGTTTCAGGAATAGTTTGAGAGGTGGAAGACTAATCTAAAGGATGAGAAATCAAAACAGAAATCATGTTTATTCAAGTTTTGTCCATAGTGACAAAAACAAAACTTACTGCAGAGGTATTTACAAACAAAACCATTTTGAGCCCAATTGAACACAACCCGATTCAGTCCAGTTTATTTGTTGTCACACTGATTCAGATGTCCACTTCAATACGACATTTTATTCTAATTCAGCCAAAGTCCTTTTAAAGCTAAGTAGTTGTCTTTCTTATTATTTAAAATGCATCAAGTCAGAGAAGTTGTTAGTTTAAGTAATTTAATAAAATGAACCATATTTTTAACTCGGTTCAATCCCTCATCCTGACTGCCTGGAAAGATGATCTCCTTCAGCAACAGGAAGAAATCTTCAACAAAACCAGACTCAAGTGAACATCGGCCTCGATCAGCTGAAGGGTGATAGTGTAACAAACAAGGAGACATATTAAGAAACAAAAGCACAGGACCAGAGTAACTGCTTTGGGGAAAAAATGAACAAGGTTAATTACAGCAATATTGGTTTATACCTGTAAAAATATGAAGAGAGAAAAGACAGCAGAGTGAGAAACGTTTAATACACCTGTTCACAGGCCCTAAATGTGAAGCAGGAACAAAAAAATAGTTCAAAGCAGTGTCTGAAAAGCAGCATGGTGGTCTATCCTTCTGAGTCTGTTTTTCATAAGAGATAAGCCCGATAACTAAAGGATGTGTCTCCCTTTTTAATTTTATTTACTCGACTTCTTTTAAAGTTCAGACGGGAGACACCTCTGGAAAAAACAAAACTTAGAGGTCTTATGAGATAATGATGCTTGATAATTAGTAGACTTGTGTGGGAGGATATGGACTTAAAATTTTTGTTCCATATTTTACAGAGCCACTGGATAAATAAAAGCTTTGCTGTGAGTTCCTGATAGTCCCTATCAGAGCTCTCTCTGCAGTGGTTTGGTTCATATTGAGTCTTTTAAAGGAATTCTTCATGGGGTGAAAGCAGGAGAGCAATAGTCTACCCTTAAAATTAAAAAAATGCATTGAAATGTCTTATATTTTTTTAAGAACTTAAAATATTTGGCGAAAATACATTTTTTTCGCCAAATATTTTTTGGCGAAAAAAAATTGTTTTTATGTGTGAGTCAAAAATAACTCCAAGGTACATCACGTCAGCTCTGGAGACATCACTGAAAACAATCACATGGCTGGAAAGTGAGTTTTTGAGAACTTGTTGTCAAAAACTGTTATTTTATTTTAGTTAAAAAACATAATGTATGAGATGCTTGTAGTCTAACAAACTGAAGACCAGCTCTGTTAATTGTATGGTTAAGTATCATCTGCATATAACAGTTTACATTTATGACATGGTGATTTGAAACACAGAAAATTAGGCAGCAGATTTCACAGACGAGAGTCAAACTGTAAACTAAACTATAAGGTTTATATAGGTCTGCAAACATGTGAGACAAAGTAGAGTCAAAGCACAGATCTGTAGCAGATGACTAGAATTTTAGCAGAATTCAAAATGTCCAAAGGTTCAATAGGCTCAAAAAACTTGAACCTATGGACAAACTATCTAGAAAAAATTAATTGTGTGTATTTTGTCTACTATAGTTACTGCCAACATACAGTTTAGGTTTACTGTTGTTAGACTCTGCTCTAAGTTTCTGTTGTTTTTAGTACTTGATAACTTATCCTTTTTGGTACAGTTTGTTTCATTTTTGACTTCTGTCTTTTGTGCGGGTACTTTACTTTATCATCTGATGCTGTGACAAGACAACATCCATCCATCCATCCAGCTGCCAACAAGTGAAGTGCCACTGTGTCAAAAGTCTAGAGTTTCTTAGAGGAGGTGAAAGAACATCACAGAAGAATCACCATCAGTGCAACACAGTAGAGTGGCCACTACCCATCATCACTTTGTTATTATAAAACTTAAAGTCAAACATGGTGACTGCAGTGCTGTTGTGTGTGGGTGTTTTCTTGTGACTGAGCCCGGAGACCAAACAGGCAAAGGTGGATGTGTACACGTAAATATAAAATAATTTTTGGTGAAAACCACTTCCAGAGTTCACAGAAACCTAATAAACTGGGTGGCTACATTTCAACAACACAACAGCCCGAGGTAAACTGGCAAGCAAACACTTGCGTGGTTTCCAGTCCTTGAGTGACCCCAGCCAAGGTTTGGACAGCAGATCATCTCGGGAGAGAACTAAAAGTGGCCATGCGTTGGTGCTTCCCATCCATGCCTGTTGAGGCTGACCGTATATGCCAAGAGGAATGGAAGAAACATTCGATGGACTGGAGTGCCAAGTGGATGGGATCATTCGGAAAACCCTCAAAATTGCAACTGCAGACAAAGTTCTTCTACCATGTAGCTTCTAGGTAAAGGGTTCAAATACTTTAAACCTGATCATCATTTTAGGATTAAATTTTGGCTTGTTATATTTTGCTAATTTACACACAAATCACAAATTACAAGCAATTACTTAAGATACAATGAAGCTTTGATCTAAATTAAGTTCCAAACTTTGCCACAGACAAGAAAGATATATCTTCTATGTTTTTATTCAGTTGTTGAGTCTTAATGAACTGACAGATGTTACAATCCCTAAAACTTGTTTTTCTTTTTTGCATGACTAAGATTTAATTGCAACTTATAGTGAAATACAAGGAAGCTGCAATTTCCATTCGTAGGAAAAGAGATCAATCAAACTCAAATTGAAAAGGTTTTTAATGCCATTTTAGCTCCAGGTCTGTAAGAATTGACAAGAAAAGAGCTAACTTTCTGTACATCTGAAACAATTGAACATTTAACCCAGGAAATCAGCTTCTGGTCATTTTTAATACTTTTTCAGTTCCATTGACTTACATAGAATCATCCAGTTATTTTGCATTTAATGTCAAGCATCCTTATTCCAAAAATGACAAAATCTGGACTTTGACACTAGGGTTTCCACTTGAGTCAACCTTTTTGACTTCTTGTCTTTTTCCATTATTATCTCTGTGAGGATTTTCCACTCAGTTAATCTCCTGCAGTCTCTGGTTACCTTGGAAAAGATGACAAACGGGCCCTGAAACAGCAGCATGTTTTCCGGCTCTCTGCAGGATGCCTCTAGGCTTTCCCAGCACTGGGCTCTTAGCTCAGCTGAAAGGAAAGGCCTGTCTGTTGATGTGTCTGCATGTGAGAGGTGGTGTGTGTGTGAGCTGTACATGGAGAAGAGTAGTGGGTGATAAAGATAATTATCAGAAAAGGTGAGTGTGTTCTGTGTTAAAATGCGCTCGTGAAGTGTCGCTTCCATCTTTTTACAGACAGGCTCAGGTTCATCCTGTAGCTCCAAACATTCTCACTGCAATGCAATGTTTAATATTAAAGGTTTTCTTTCTATTGGTTGATAGTAACTATTTGTAACTTGAGTTTACAGCCGGACTGTATACATTTATTTTATTGTAATGTTTTGTACAAAAAAAAACACCTCCTGAAGTGACCTGTGTTAGTCAAGTAGTGGGGTACACAAGAGCCAACTTGGTGACGTCAATAATCCTTTTTTTTGGAGTTGGTATAGTGGTATTTATGTCTTTGGAAGATCAGGGGTTCAAACCCCAGTACAGCCAGCCACCTGCGTTCTTGGTGCATAATGAGCAAGAAATGATAACACAGAAGTGATGCTATGCCGGCTCGGACAGCACAAATTAGCATGGTCTGGGAAAACAGGACACTGATGAGAAACTGGCTACTGGAACAAGACATTGATGAATGAGGGCAGAGAACTTAACACTCTTGGACTGATACGAGGATATGAGGAGGACCATTGGAAGGATGTGGGAAAAACTGAAAAAGTATGGAAACTTCAAAACTCAATGTCCAGATTGACTGAAAAAACAATTTTGTTAGTGTACCAACAATCACAAGAAAAATCTGCTGTAACATTTAGAGATATATAGTAGGTACCACAAAGATGCCACAGCAAACGGGAGCCTGAACACTAAGTCAAGAGGGAAACATCACCATCCCCACCGCTCAATTCTGGAAACCAAACCTCAAAGAAAAGCCCAATAAACTCAATATGAGGGTAGCTGACCTGAGATGGAATACCACCTATGACCTTACCAAGGCTAAGTAATAATTAGTACAAATTTATAAGGGCTGGTAGTAATTAAACCGGATGGATGGATGGATGGATGGATGGATGGATGGATGGATGGATGGATGGATGGATGGATGGATGGATGGATGGATGGATGGATGGATGGATGGATGGATGGATGGATGGATGGATGGATGGATGGATGGATGGATGGATGGATGGATAAAAAAATCTAGATAAAATACTGGCTGAAAATAAGAAGCAAAAGACAAGTTTGTTCGTAGCCTGTTTGATGCCTGTGCTTAAATGCCAAAGATTTTGGCATTTAAGCCAGTAGGTAAACATGACTGAAACTGCTTTGAAGTAAAAACAAAACAACAAAAAAGTCCAGTAAGCTCCAAAAATAAGTGGCCTCCCTGATGTAATTTGCTTTTTCCAAGCAGAATGCACTTATTTAGAAAACTCAGAGGGGGACACATGACTTCCAGTCAACATCTCTCCAGCATTTACAACCAATTATACTTGTTTACCTTTCAGATTTATTTAGTCTGAGAATAAATTTTATGCCGATTAAACCACGGCAGTGTGAATCTAAAACAGTATTGGACTGTACTAAAACACACAAACTTTAATCAGCTTTAGTTGTTTTTTTTAGATGTTAAATAAGCAGCCAGTGAGGAGTGTGTGTTACACTTACTGAAGGGTTCACTGCTAGTACAGGAGTGGGAAACTTTCTTCTCTGAATACAAGTCTCTCTGGATATGGCACATACTGAATTTATCAGGATATGATACGCGCACTGTTGGATAATTGTCTTAAAGATTAAAAGGGGTCGCTGAAGGCAAATCACTCGAAGACAAAAAGGAAAAAAACATTAACAGAAACGAAAAATGAGTACTTATGAATGTGTCTTCCTGGAGCTCTAACAGCACTGTGTTGTTCAACAGGAATTTGGGTTTAGCTTTACCCAGTCCATCATGGGAGGTTTTCTTTTAGCCAGGTTTCCCCTCTCCGACCACAGTGGCAATCTGCTCACGGTCACCCCGAGGCCAAACTCTCAAAGGGCTGAACTTTTTGGAAAGCTTCCTCGGCACCACATCTGAAGAAAGAGAGAGGACACCGTTTCCTTCTATAGACACATGTGTATACAGCAGGTGGGAAACATACACACACTTTAAAACACAAAACCTGAGAAGCCAAATAATCTTACACTCCTGACAAGAAAAGGGAAATTAACAAGAGAGCAGCTGCCCAACAAACAGTAGTCAGTGTAAGAATTTGTATAAAAGGAGACATAGTACACAATTTTGTAACCTGCTTGTAATTTCTGTAAGGTGTTTGTTTGTTTGATGTTAATTACTTTAATTACTTTAAATGTTGCTGTTAAATGTTCTGATTTTTAGCAGATCTGAACACAAGCTGAATATTTGTCAGCTTGGAAATAATGTTACAGAGACATGATGGGCACGGTTTTCTTTTAAAAATGAAACAAATGTAAGATGTTGTGCATCTTTAGAAATCTCAAGAGTGTTTCTAAGTAACTGGAAAGTTCAGTATGACATCAAGTGAGATTACAGAGGTTTACAGCTGGGAGGAGGACCCACTATTGAGCCACGACTTAGTGAAGTGATCGTGTTTTCTAGCTGGCCTGGGAGTGGCTGAGGCTCCTTTCTTGACCTGGAGGAAAATGCTATCATGAACCCAAAAGGAACAAGCAGTTCCACGGATGGATCGAGTCATAATACATAATGTACATACAGAGCAAACATCTGAGTCAGAGAGTCTGTCAGATTCTCTGACTCATTTTCTTCTGAAATCCAGAAATGTTTATTTCTAATCCTTGTAATTGCAGATTATAGGTGGTAAAACACTCCATCAACTATAGAAGCATGTCTTTAATAATGGCGCCATTTATCCTATTAAGACTAAAGGCTCCCAGTACACACAGGAATGAGTGTACCTCTATGTTGCATCAGGTCTTAATGGGTTGAAAAAAAAAACTACTTCAGGATGAATGTGTTTAAACTGGAGAAACCATTTAAACTGTTAAAGTCTGTATCTGTAAAGACAAAACGTTAGTTTGTTTTCAGGCTTTCAGAAGGGCTACATCAAATGTATTTATTTTACCAAAGATGTGTTAGAACTATTAATTCTTACATGCAAAAATCTGAAAATTATCAGACTTTTGAACTGAACAGAAGCACAGAAGTTTTAAATCTTAACTTGTCTTACTTCACATTTTATTAAGTAAATCCACAAACTAATCTGTCACTCAGGGCTAAAACACCACTGACAGCTTTAATTAAAGGCCTATCTATGCATTAATTTTTTGAGTTATTGTCCATAGCATACAAGCTTTCGTGACATTAGAAAACACTTGGATGGCTGTAACTCAGCCAGTTTGACAGATATTAACTTTTACTTATATTCAGTAGTAACACGTGAGACTCATTCCCAGCATATACTCTGAGCACAAACAGATCAAGTAAAATCTTTGTTTTAAACTTTGGACTGCAATATGCATCCTGTCAAGGAATGCTACTTTCATTTAAATCATTTCTTCAAGGTGAGTCGTTTTATAACAATCCTGGAACAAGTTTGAGTATTTGCAACATTAACAGCTAGTCTTGTGTGCACCCTTTTCAAAAGTTATATGTTATATATAAAACCAAATAAATATAGTGTAACAAAGTTTAATGCACAAACCTACATATATTTCTATTATTGACAGGTTTGTTGGTGGATTTGAACTGGAATAATGAACCAGTAGCAATAGAAAGCAAAGAACCAGAATATATAGAGTGGGGCTGATGAGGAATTGGACACAGGTGACTAATTGTAAACTAGAAACAGGGGGAGATGGGTGTGGCAGCCTGACAAGGAAAAGTACAGACTGAGGGAGAAGGTGGCAGACAACACAGGGTGTAAAACCAAACATCACAAATGAAAAGACAGGGAACAAAACTGAACACAAGGATGGAAACAGATAACTCAGAAACACACAGAACCCATGAAGCAAACAGATCTCATAAACAGAACATAATCAAAAACACCTAACACAAAAGATTACCATAAAGTTACCCAAAAGGCACAGATCCTAACAATTATGATTGGCAGAACACTGAAAATTGACTAAGGGAAAAGAGCACAAGTTATTAGATCTAAAATAGCAATGAGGCATTACCAGCTAATACAAGTAGTACTGTGCTGACATGTTAAAGGCATCTGGGCATTATTTAGTTAAATTGGTGCTTTAATGTATGTACAATAAAACCTTACATCACATTTTTCAGTTGTTCAGGAAAGCGTAAACAGACACAATAATGACAAGATAAAACAAATGGAATGATCTGGTGTTAAAGTAAGAGGCTGCGAAAACATTTTGAAGAGGGTCTAAGAAATCCTTTACAATTTAGACTGTTTTGGTGTATTCACAGCTACCGGATTTATATTGTTATGTGTGTTTTTATTTTTCTGTCTTCGTCCTTCAATGGTCTCACAACCGATGGGATAAGCTGCAGCTTCCCGGCAACCCTTATCAGGCTAAACATGTTTGTGTGTTGGCTCCATATTAACATTTACATCAGACAGAATCATTGCTATGAACAGTTTGAGACTGGATAATTTTTTCAGTGTAAATGTAGGCTCAGAAGCCATAATCATCAATGGTCTGGTGATCCCTCAAAAACAGTTTAGCAGTGCCTGTCTGGTTGGAAACTATTTACTTCCACATTCAACAGCAGAAGGAAACATAGATGAATGTTCCCCAGTGGAATCACACAGTGGCATGATGCTGGGAAACCAGTGTGAGAGAGCCAGCGCAGGCTTGCCATGTGTGGGCTTCTACTGGTAATGCTAAACAACGGGTGGTAGAGTGCTGGAGAGTTTTCTTATAAGTCAGGGCTGAATAAACTGTGAGGTCTGCTGCTGTAAGAGTTGGCAGTGGTCCTCACAGTTAGGATCACTTTTATTGGGCCCAGTGCATCATGAGCTAGATTTACATGGGATTTACTACAGCAAGTAGCTGCTAATTCTTTCTTGGTAGGAAAACAGTGTGTGTGTTTGGCCACTATAGGAATGAGAGTGCTTTCATGGGACATATTTGCAAAAACATAAAAAAAAAAAAAAAATCATTCTACTTTCTCAAGATGTTTTCTCTTCTGTCAAAACCCTGCAAGCTGTGGGTGTTTTGCTGTAAGGCAGCTGGATTCTCATTTAGGATCACAACTTTAAGGTATCCCAATGTGGCTAAAACACCAACATTTCAAAGCATCTCAGAATAGCAGCTACAGGCGAGATTTAGTTGTAGCAGTCATAATGACTCCTGTGTAGCTACTGAATAGCTCATGCTTAATTGTGATGTTTGGCAGTAAAAGCTTAATGCAATCACCTGCTAAGTAATTTACAAAAGTGCTGTTTCAGATCCCAGTATTTATGGAGAAAGCACCACTGCTCTGACAGCCCACCTCTTTGAGCCTTGCTAAAACATCCCAATAAACAGACATTTATTACCTTATTACCACCACCAAGGAGGTTATGTTTTCATTAGCGTCTGTCTGTCTGTCTGTCTGCCCGCCTGCCTGCCTGTCTGTGGACAAGATTACTCAAAAAGATATTAATGAATTTTCATGACATTTTCAGGAAACGTCAAACATGGTACAAGGAACAAGTCATTCAAATTTAGTGTTGATCCGGTCAAAGTTCAAGGTCACAGGTGACTATGCAACCATGTAACAGAGGAAAATAAACTGCACAGTTGACACCTCTTAGGTCAGTGGTGATCACCGTTGATTTCCAGGTCATGGGGTCAAAGGTCAAGGTCACAGCTGCTCCTGCATGTGACCCTTTTGATTCCTCCTCCAAGGAAGTTCTGTGTCCGGTTGTGTCTGTTGGTTTGTTTATCTGTCTGTGAGCAAAGATCAGATAAAAACTAATGAACAGATTTGGAGGAAATCTTCAGGAAATGTTGAGGTTGTCACAAAAAAACAATGGGTTAATATTTTTTTTTTGCTGATCCAGATTATGATCCAATTTTTTAATCACACTGTAGCTTTGGTGGAGGTTTGCGCTCCCTGAGTGAGTCTAGTTTAAAATGCTTTCATTATAAAAGTTATTCGAGAGGAAAAAAAAGAAAATAGAAAACCATAATTAACTAATAAAATTAACTCTTAGCTTGTAAATCAAAAGGCAACTGTTAAAGGTACTTAATAAAAAAAACATTGAAAAAACCCACTCAATATTGTTCTCATTTAAACTGTTAATGTGCCCTTAAATTAAATGCTTAAGCTAAGTTTACCCACTTCTTTCTTTTACCATGTTTGACCTTTTCCTAAAAATTTCCTTAAAATCTGTTCATAACTTTTTGAGTAATCTTGTCCACTGACAGGAAGACAAGGAGACGCCACCAAAAACATAACCTCCTTGGTGGAGATAACAAAATATTCCTCTTTTGAAACAACAATCTTTGCCTTCTTATCTTCTTTATAATTTAAATTACCCTGTTACTTTCCAAACTAAACACTTTAAAAGGTTGTCAAGTGTTATTCATTTTTTCTTCCATCAAATTATTATTTTTTTTTTTTACCAGGCACATACTTGGCAGACAATAAGCTTTTGTAATTACTTTGTGTTTCTCATTCAGTCTCCAGTAAAATGACTCAGCTTAATGAACAGACAGCCTATACATCACAGTGTGGGCGCTATAGCTGACATAATAAATTGCTACATATAAAAAGGGTGCTAGAGTACACTCTGTAATCTTTAAAAGAGTGCTACTGTAACAACAGGTAGAGCATAAAACACCTCCTGAGTGTGTTCATAAAACTTCAGCATGGAGAACTTGTTTGTGCTCCATCAGAAGGTTTCCTGAGGTGTTGTTATTTTCAAGGCCAAGGTGAGTTATTTAAAGATTCAAACTACACACAGGCGGGCGTGCGCGCACACACACACACACACACATATATATATATATATATATATATTGAATGTATATTCAATTAAATTCAAAAATACAAAGGGAAATTAAATGTTGTAGCTCATAATCCTGGTTTCGTTAAAGAGTTGATGATGAGTACTGTAGGCAGGAAGGATCTCTTGTAGCGGTCTGTCCAGATGTGTCCTTGGCCCTGGTGCCCTCAAAGAGCTCCACCAGGTAAGCCTCGCTGGCCTCCTGCGGAGCCATGAAGGCCGAGCTCTGGAAACACAGGTCGGTCTGGAAGTCCTGGGTGGTCTTCCAGACCAGATGCTGGGAAGGCAACTTCCAGATGAGCAGCTCGATGGACTTCTGGTAGTGGTGGATCTCCCTGAGAGCTACGGTACCGGGCCTGTAGCGGTGAGGCTTCTTTACTCCACCAGTGGCCAGCGTGTTCCTGCGGGCAGCTTTGGTGGTGAGCTGCTTCCTGGGAGCTTTACCTCCAGTGGATTTACGGGCAGTTTGCTTGGTTCTGGCCATGAATGGACTTCAGGGTTCTCCACATTTAACACTGAAGAGTAAAAGATGTTAATCAACTGCTCCCGATTGGGGGAAAAAAATCCACCTTGTTGTTATGGTTACGCATCATAACAAATAGTCCAAAAGCAAAAAGATTTCAGTAATAATGCTTCCAGCTGCACAGCATTCAATACCAGAGGAAATAATCATCCAAAAAAAGTGATTTACATGAAGAAAAAAAAGAGGAATTAAGTTTTCAAAAGCAATATCTCTGAATGAATGTAATAGAGCTATTCCAACATGCAGCCACCTTTAGCGGCGCAATTCTAGAAGATATACATGAGTGTGTAGGTTGTTTGTATATATATGTGTGTGTGTGTGTGGGGGGGGGCTGGAAGAGAAGATTCAGGAAACAGGAAGGGATTGTTGTGTTGGGCAGAGCTGGGGGAGGAAGCAGAAAAGGAGGGAAACATANGGTACACATATAAACATACAAATTTTACATGAATAGGCAATTTTCCTTGCATCATTGACTGCTCAAATTCACTTTACTAAGGCTGATGACATCACTCTGATGTCACAAAGGCAGATGATGACATCATTAGGTGTCATCAGTTAGCTCCTTCCATTGCCTTTGATGTGTTCTCAGTTCATAACATTCTGTTCACACAGGACACAGGACGGATCAGCGAACGGTAAAGGTTGGTTATCTTTTTATATATAATTTAAATCTTTCTTTTGACAGAAAATGATGAATATCAGCCAAGAAAGCAAAAAATTTCTGATTTATTCAGTAGCTACAAAGCTTACTTCTGTGGTTTTGGAGAAAATTAACTTACCTAAGACCAAAGTCTATGATGAAAAGGCCATTCAGCTTTGTCAGAAACTCTGGCCACATGTTGAAGACATTAACGTTGAATTTTGTTCAGATATAGTGGATGATGTAGAAATAAGTCTTTTAGGAGAGTTGCTCAAATTAGATGATCCTGAAAACTTATGTTTGATGTTGATGTCAGATGCACCTTTAACTGAGGCAGTCGTTCAGGTTTTTCAAAATTTTCTCCAAAAATCGAAACTTGAGAGATATTTTCACAAATTCGGTAACTATATAAGCAACAACTGGCACTGGGTGTTATTAGGCACAGTTAGTGCAGCGGTTTTGTGGAATGTACCTGTTTCAGTTAAACTTGTAAGGATTGAAAAAAAGTTACTTCCAAAGTTACTTTTAATAATGTACTAGCACGGAAAAAAAGGGAAATCTAGATCAACAAAAAGCCATAAAACCATGACTATCAAACTAGTTATGGGGGGACTACTGTAAAATCTGTTTAGATAAAAGTAATTAGTGAAATACCAAAACAGCTCAACAAATGTTTGAACTGGGTTTACCCCGGGAGCTCCGGTTTTTCCCATTTAAAAATAAGGCCTATATTTTTTTTTATAGTTTGTTTGATTTACTAATTTTTTGTCCACCAAAATGCTAAAACACCCCTGTTATAAAGCTGTTTAATTAGTTTTATTATACATTTATGTCTCTTCTTGTTTGACTCTTTACTTTTTGCAGAGTTTAGATGTTCTGAAGTGAGGTTCTGTGGAAGGTTTTAAACAATTATTATCCTGGATAATATCTTCACAAGTTTTCTACAGAACCACACTTTGAAAAATACAAAGGCTAGCTGTATGAAGCAAAAGGCTAAAGCAGAAGGAAGTTAGCTAAAACTACCAAAAGGCAAGCTAGAAGCCCAAGTACCAACATGCTGGCTAAAAGCTGAAAGAAGTCAAAAACTAGCTAAATGTAGCCAAAAAAACAAGTCAAAGGCTCTGGCTGCATTGAGAAATTCTGTTCATAAAAGTCATGAACAGATTTGGTGACAACCAGCAGCCTTGGTGAAGTTCAACTCTCATCCTGAAGACATCTGACTTACTGCTGGCAATGTGGACCAGACTCTTGCACCGTTTGTACAGAGACTATTTGACCTGTAGTAACAGACTCCCATCCTCACAGAGCACATCTGTGGTGATTGGTGGTTTGTGTGTGTGAGCACTTCCTGGTGGGCGTCTCCTGAGCTGGTGATGGAGGCCTCATCACCACGCCTCTCACACCTGTGGCTGATCAAGCTGATGGGACTTGGAGGAGTACTTAAGGCTGCAGTGAGGACCAGATCAGCGCTGGAGCATTGTTTACCATTCGGTAACGTGCAGAGCCTGTGAGAGACTTAACTGTGTTTTTGTGTACTCCCTGTTGTGATCTCAGTTTGTTTTTTGTATCTGCAAAACCTGTGTTCAGGATACCCCGCTGTCTGGAACCAGTCTGGTCTGTTTTCTACTGCCTGCCGCCAAGTGAAGTACTTCCCTGCGCAACAGAACCTACCTGCTCCTGCGACCATCGCCTCCTGGATTCAAAGACTGGTCAGTCGTCCTAATAATCATCACCTAACCTGCACTCGGGAAATACTCACCTCACCTGGACTTCGCTCTCTGGAACCTACATCGGACCATCACTGGGCGAGGATCAATTCTGTCATCTCTTCCGTGTTTTGGACTTGGCCTGCTCAGTAAGAAATATCACTCAGAACATTACCTGTGCCATACCTGCTGTTCCTCTCCTCCATGATCCCATACTCACCTGATTCTCCGTTCCTCAGGTCCTGGTTCCGGTTCCCTTCTGTATATATCCCTGACACTGTAAATTCACTTCCCGTTACCTGCTGGCTCCTGCGTCTGTCTGTGGCCGAACTGCTCGCTTGGGTATATCTGAAAACCTGACAACATCCCACCAGGTACACCAGGGAACACGATCGAATGCCTTCTCCAAGGCCACAAAACACATGCACGCTGGTTGGGCAAACAACCAATGCCCTATCAAGGACCCTGACGAAGGTAAAGAGTAAATTAGTGAATATTTGCAAAGAAACAATGTTTATCTATTTGAACATAAAATATCTTGTCTTTGTAGTGTATTTAATTGAATATAAGTTGAAAAGGATTTGCAAATTATCATATTCTGTTTTTGTTTGTTTTACACAATGTCCCAACTTCATTGGAACTGGGGTTGTAGAAAAAGATCCAAATTAGTAACACAACAAATTTACTGAAGGGAGGGCAGAAAGAAGCAAAAGTACAGAATATGAAATAAAAGCACAAAAAAAAAACATAAGTCAGAATAGAAATATTTGATGAAGGTAATGAAGTGAAAGGAAAGTTTTACAGTTTCTTACAGCCGTCGCTGTGTGGTTGTTTAAGGGTGTGAAAAACACAAACTGATAATTGATGGCATGATTCACTAACAAACGTTGTGCACTTCTCACTGATGTGTAAGTCTTCATCCTATGAACTAAACCAGGCAGGATGTCCTTGGTCAATGAGTAGACAGTCACCACATACTTACTGAATGAATCATGATTTTCTCTGTGGGTGCACAGTTTCACACTGTGATGTTAACCAACACTTGTTCTAATTCTATTTCACAGATGTGTTTTTGTGCAAGTAACATTGCATTGGTAGGAGGAAGTCTCTTGGCTTGAAATTGCTTTGTCTTCTTTACACTTTCCAACCAAAATAAAAGTAAAAAAGACAAAACTTAACACATCTTTTTTTTTTTTTTTTTTACTTATACACACGTTCACAAATAGGAATGTAAACCACAACTTGTGGTTATTTTGTATTTGTGCTGTGAATGTTTTCTTTGAAAACAGCAGGTTTATAGGAATTTGCAAGAAACTTGTTTTTACTGTGACAGCTTGATCTCATAGAGGCTGCATGATAGATCAGTGGTTAGTACTGTTGCCTCACAGCAAGATAGCCCCGGATTCAAATCTCAGCTCAGGTCCTGCTGTGTGGAGTTTGTGTGATCTCCCTGTACATGTGTGGGTTTTCTTTGGGTACTCTGGTCCAAAAACACACACAATAGGTTAATTGGTGATTGTAAAATGGCCCTAGGAGTGAATGTGTGTGAATGGTTGTTTGTCTTGTGGTCTCCTGTAACGTACTGGTCACCAGCTCCCTGTGACCCACATGGTTAAGTGGGTACAGAAAATGGATGGAACTTGATCTTATAAATGCCAATGCATTATTGATACTGGTGAGTAAATGTGTTCAATCAAAGTTCTGGTATTACAGAAATTATTCCAAAAAAGATCAACTAATGTCTTAAAAAATACACACACAAATTCTCTGGTTGTGTTGAAAATACAAAAGCCACTGTCGTGGTGGACACATACTTTCAGTGTCTGTGCACAACTTAGGAACAATAAAGAGCAAACAAACTTAATAAGGTTGCTAAATGAGGAGATGATGTAATGCAGTGATTGTGAACAGGCGGCCTCTGAGCCACGTCTGGCCAGGGAAGTATTTAACTATTAATAAATTAAGCACAATCCAATAGAAGAATCAGCCATAGCCCACCTCAACATGTGACCCAGCCTTAGAAAAGCTGGTGGCATAACTATCTTTTAGGGCTGGAGTTGACGCTCTGTTACCCAGCAGACTACTCTGCAAAATGTTGCTTACTTTGACAGCTTTCTTAATAAATGCTGCAGTTAACATAAAATTGCAAACAAAATTAAGATCCTTTAACAAACAACAACCTAAAATCACAAACAAATGTGACTGCGTGAGTCAAATGACTGCTGAGTTGTGTTCAAATGCCCACGCCCATCTTCCACAAACATTTCGCACACAGAGATGACCATGCAACTTAGTAACAATCAAAAGTTGTCATATAAATCAGTTTTCCTGATAAGAAAGGCGCTTCGGGGGGCAGTGACGGGACATTCCCTGCTTTTGTGCAACCTGCCACACTACAAAGACTTTTGTTGAGCCAAACCTTTACCATCAGCCAGCTGCAATGAGCTCTGAAGGCAACATCAGAGAGTAAAATGCGGTCGCCAGTGGTTAACCAGTGACCATATTATGAGAGGAACCTCTAAGTCTTGTTCTAAACCTTCTAAAGGATCAAAGAAGCTCTGAGGTTTGGGGAGAAGGCCACTCTGTCATGCTCCCATTCAGATGGATGAAGATTGCGGGCCAGCATGAGTGGATTGGCCAAAGTGGGTCCACAGTTTATCAATGAACATCTGGATCTGCGTGTGGCTCTAGGTTCAAATGGTCAATGACGGCCTTCTATCATCTATCAACTTTTGTATTCACAAAATTTACTCCAATGCAGCAGTAAAAACAACCGATTAGATGTGCATTTTTGGTTTGTTTTTTTTAAATGAGCAAATGCTGTGTGATGTGTAAGAGGTTGTTTGTTTCGTGAGAAATGTGAAGTCATGAGCATCACTTTGCAACTACGATATAAACGATTTTTCAAACTTTGGTAGTTTTTTTTGTTCTTCGGTAGGAAGCGTTACCAAAGCTTTAACAAACCACTGTTGGTGATAAAAGGCGTGGGCATTTGAACTGAAGTTGCATAATCTTGAACCAGTTTACATTGGAGAACTTGTACACAAACTGATTGTGTCTACATCAGGCCTGTTTTTAAAGATTAAAATACACTTGAAACTTACAGGAAAAATGTGAAAGCACATCAAAGTTGCTCCACCCCAAGTCTTTCATGTCCTTCTGACCACCACTGCCCTTTCATTGATGTAAACTTTCTTTAACTCTGGCCAAGATAGTAATAATCATATAATCATCTAATTAGACTTCTTATTGCAACACAGTTTCCAATAATTGTAGAAGAAACACAGGATCACCACATGTAATTATTATGTTCAGATCATGCAAGTTAGTGTGTGTGTGTTCTGTACGTATTAGGGTAACTATGTGTTTATCGATACACTGTCCTTTACAGAAGTGTACCAATGCCAGTAATTACTCATTTGCTTCCCAAAAATCAGACTTTCTGAAATCGTTAAAAGTAGTCCCAAGCAAAAGACTTTCAGGCTTTCTGAAGGTCATTCAAAAAATTCGGAGGACATTTTCAGGCAAGTTTTTAAACCTGACTATATCAGAAATATGTTTTTGATTGTTTGTTAAGCAACCTAACAATGAGTCATTCAAACACGAGAAGCCACCAAACCAGAAGGAAGAATCAGCATTGTTTCAACACAACAGTTTAGCAAAGAACCTACTCAATACAGTATGTTATCCACAGGCATCATTAGCAAAAAATGCCAAAGATAACACAATTTGGCAGACACAAAGTGGTGGATTTGCATCAAAAAGGGGATTCCCAACAAGCTGTTTGCCAAATCTTACTTTATCTGGACATGGTGTGCAATGTGTTTTTAAAAAAGCTGAGAAAATTGGATAATTAGATGACAAAGGAAGGACTTTTGGGCCTAAAAGAATCAAGCAAAGAAAACAGTATCTGAAAGGGATTGTGGTTGAGGCGTGTGGTTTAGGCTCAGCTGCAGAGAAAAGATGAGATAGTGGTTCAAGAATTGTTGTCTGCAGGAACTCATTGGTGGATAGTTTTAAATCATTTTTTCCTTTTTATATGCAGTAAGCAAGCTGGGTTCCCAGATGAAGTCTTTGCTGATGACAGCTGATTTACATGAACAAACACAACCAGGAGACTGGATTCCCTAAGATTGTCTTCATTGCTCCACCTGTAGCCCATCATTTGCGACTGCTATTTTGGTCAGCAGATCATAGTTGTCTTAGCTGCACAATCATGCAATAATTATTCTGTGCAAAAAACACTTTTTGGTATTGTTTGTTAACCTCTGAATGTGAAGCACTGCCTGCTGAAAAGTTCTATAATTATAGAATTATATTGTATTTATATTCTGTATTTATATTCTGTTAGAAAGCTGTTTAATTAGTTTTATTATACATTTATGTCTCTTCTTTTTTGACTCTTTACTTTTTGCAGAGTTTAGATGTTCTGAAGTGAGGTTATTATCCTGGATAATTACCCTGAGGGATCTAACTTCACTTTTATCTATATAAACCAACTAGACAGCAAACAAGCATCAAATTACCATGAAAAGCTTATCAGACAAGTAGGATTTTAATTAATTATCAGCCTAAGTGAACTGAGGCATGGAACCTGTGATTCACTGTATCAATAGCCAAGAGCCGTTTTTCAGTCCCGTGTGTCTCCAGTAGGCTTCAAGGGTCCTCCGATTGACAAGATTCACTAGGAGGATCCGGTAATTCAACCACAACAGAGGAGTGAAACGTTAACATAGCTTTATTGGTTAGCAGGGAGAATGTTATACTCAGGAACAGGTTCGCTGGTAGCAACACTGGGAGTACTGGATGGCGGATGGCCCAGTGGAATAACAGGAGGAGGATAACCACCAGGAGCAGCAGAGCGGGGGCTTGGCTCGGCGGACTCTGCAGGTAAGTTGCAGAGTCAGAAAATTGCTCATGGTCAGACAGGCGAAGGTGGGTACCGGGAAAGCAGAGAGCGATGAACTTATCCAGTGGGGCAGGTGAAGAGTCCAGGTCCAAGATACAAGCGAGGTCGTTGTCCAGATATCAGTCCTCCAGCAATAATCCGACAGGGGCAAGGCACACGGAGAAATTCGGGGGGCATGAGCAAGGTCAAGGCACAGGAGGTCAATCAGGAATCACTGAAAAACTACTCGCATTAGGCTTTCGATAATCTGGCACTGGAGGAGAGAAGAGGAGGAGAATATATAGGGCATGGACCAGGTGTGGGAGAGACAATCAGGGAAGGGATGCAGGTGACTAGAATGAGCATGATTAGAGATGTGGCAAGGCAAGGCATGGTATGAGGAAAACACACATGATCATCACATCGATATCTCTTCTCTAAGGCTTTAAGATAAGAATCCGGGAGGGAATCATCGTAAAACCCCATGTTAGATCAGCCTTTTTTTCTGTAAACAGGTTAAGAGCCAGCAGAATAAAAAACTGAGGGAAAACTTACCAAAGGTGTAATTAAAAAAAAGGCCCAGGAATCACGATTATAGGTATACGCTCCTGGCCAACCTTTACTAAAAAAATAAATAAATAAAAAAATTGTGCAGTCAAAATTAAAAGTTACATATTTTTTGTCCTACAACTAATAAATAAAAAACAAAAAGTTAACTGTGACTTAATAATGCAGGTGTTCTAAACAAGTAATAATAGGCAGCTAAAAGTTGCAGACAAGCTAAAAGGAGCTAAAAGGAGGAGCAGCCGGTCTACGTCAAGCTCCCCACGGAAGATGGAGCGCTTCTTTTGATCTCTAAGGCTGACCACAACCGAGCCCTATGGTTGTGCCCAGGAGGGCCCCCTTCACATGTCCTCTGTGACATTTATAACCTCCTGTCATGATTATGCGAAAAAGCTAAACTTAAGTCACATAAAAGCATACTGTATGCTCCACCCACATCTTCAGGCTTTTCTCTTCTCAAAGGCCAGACTTTATCTCCAATCTATGTCTCTCACTGGCTGCGTCTGCTAGATCCCTGGATTTACGATCTCCTCCTCTGTTGGAAAGGTCCAGCTCTGTGCAGGAGGGTGTCTTATCACGGGTCCAGCCAGTACCTGCTGACCCATGTGAGGAAACATTGCTCCCATCCAGGGTGCTTCAGGATAATAGAACCCTAAGTTCATATTTCCATATGAGGCCTGAGCAGATTAACTTGGGGTCAGTCTTTGGTTGATGACATCATCAGTTGAAGAGCCACTTTTGTTTCCATCTCCAGATGAGGCATGTGCCCCATAAGTGTAATACTCCATAGTTTCAGAAGTGCATCCCATTCAAATGCAATTTCCCACTTTCGCCTTTCACAACAAATCAGGATCTCATTTTTTCGTTCATGATCCATAAATCATGATGAGGGTAGAAAGATCAGACGGATCAGTAAATCAAAAGCTTCGCCTTTGGACTAGATCTTTCTTCACTGTGTCAAACTGTTATCTATGGTATTTTTTACAGTATCAACTAAAAACACAATAGGCTGCTCATGATAAAGTGCCTGAAGATGCATTTTAAATTGGTTCCTTGCTTGTCTGCTGGATTATAGTCCCTCCAAAAATTGTGGTTTAAATGTCTCTATTTCCTGCCACTGTGTAAGAGCTTTCCAAGTTTCTGTTTTAGTAATTGACTTTCTCCGCAGAGGCAGAGTAATAGCTAAAGGAAAGACAGAAATGTCGCCTTAATTTATCCAACTCTTGATGTGTATTCTCGGAAGTCAAAATAGTTGATGTGGCTTTGTAATCCGTCATGGTAGGTACTTTTCATTGATGCTTGTTCAATTTAAAATGTTGTGGCAGTAAGCAGACTAGTGTTTTGGAGTTTAGCAGAGGGAAAACCCTTTCAGCTACAACAAACCAATGCAGCAACTATTATCACTGAATTTTTGTGGGGGGAACAAAAACTCAGCATTAGACAAGAGACCCTTAAGTCATGAGGAAAAATAGAAAGTGAGCTAGAAATGACGATACAGGAGCCTCCTTGTGTGTGACTTGCCCCACCTTCCCAGAACAGATGGCCAGGTTTGCTTGTGAAATAAGGGATTCCAAAACCCCCTTTTGTTTTCCTGGTTTTTGCCTTCTTTTTAGTCACATATGTTAAAGCCATCCATGGCTTGTGGTCTCAGGATGTTCCAATTTCTTGACCTTTGCTTTGAGTCCTCTCCTCCTCTCGCTGTCTTCATCCTGCCATAATGTGTCAGAGCTGTCAAGTTAAAGAGCTACAGTCAAATTTAGCAATTCAGTGTCATTTGGTAACAGAATAGTTGCTGTTTTTTCATTAAAGTTATACACCATGTGTAATCTAGGGCGTGTATGAGTTCATGCTGGAACATTAGCCTTTACATACATCTTGCATACGACTGTGTATTGTGTGCAAGAATTAAACTACTTAAAATCTGAAAACCTTTAGGGTTTAAAAGTAATACATTTATGTCCTGAAGTGAGGTTGTGTAGAGAGGTCATGAACATTTTGAAGATAGCTCTTTGACTTGACTTTCCACAGTGCCAAGAATAAAAAGATGAAGGTGATAATGATCTATCTCTGTTTTGTGTTTTTGGTCTTGGTTTTGAAACACAACATTACTAGAAGAAGCCATCAGAAGACAATATACATCTGTTTGAAAAAAAAAATCCTTTTGTTAATATGATTGGTGTTTTAATGTCTTTTGTAATAATGTATCATCAGCTGCAAAGAGACTGTTCTCCCCGGTACAACTATCTCACGTCTTACATTCAATCCTTGTTCATGTTGCAGCAATTTTCCAAGAAGGCAGCGAACTTTCTGAGGGCTGTATAAGACAGAGAGTTCTAATAACAAACCTTTCTTAGTTCTTTGCCAATAAATTAGCACCTTCTGGCTTCCAGATTATAGTAAACAAAACTGTTCTTTTGAAAGTGGCCAAAGTTTTCCCTCAGATGGATCGTGCAAAGTGCAAAACTTACCACACCCACAAATTCAGCTGTAAATACAAAACTATCTAAAACTATTACAGGCCTAAGTTGTTTAGATGGTGCAAAAATAGATCGCAATATTATACAAAGCTTTGCATGTCGAGACAAGAAAAAAAAAAAAAAACAGCAGATTTATTGATGTCGCAAATGTCTTCGAGCGAATGTGACAGGCGTATTCTGTTGATGTTGTCTCATGCAGTGTTCCTGCCTTTACTGTGTGTGTCTGTATGTGTGTGTTTGGCTGTGACAGGGGAGTTTCCAGACTCCACAGACCCTGATGAATGGGTCACTTGTAGTGTGTTGTGTGTGTGTTTCTGTGGTCAGCTGTAACATCAATGCAAAATATTCTACGCTTTCAAAATCGTGATCCTGTCTGTAGTCGCGCCGCCATCCAAAAGGTCTTACAAACAAATACAAGCAGCTCACCAGCTAACCAACAGTGCTCATTATGTCCATTTGAAATGTGGGATTCAGTTGATCTTTTTGTCTTTTTTTTTTACCTGCCAGACATGCCCGGTCCTGTCCCAACATGGATTAAGTTTGACCAAAACATCTTCAAATATTTAGTGACTCACATCCAGCAACAAGTGGCAATCTGCTCAGCTACCAGACACGCGACCATGACTAAACACCAGCGGGGTTTCAAGCTACTGTGGCCACCCATGTTAACAGGCAGAAACCCTCAAACCCCAGTCGAATATGATGTATTTGGGTTAAATATTACCACAGTGAATCCTGGCTCGAAAGGAAGGTCCTCGTTCTAAATGAAGACCATGTATGTGCGCAAGAATGGGCTTTGATCCTGCCACTAATGACCAAAACCAGGTTCTGTTGTTGAGCTGCAGAACCATGCTTGGTTAGAATTAATTTATCTACAGCAAGTTCAAAACCATATGAAAGAAATTGGTAAACTGTTTCCTTTGAATTAAAAAAGAAAAAAAAAATCTGAAGCAGAATCACTTTAAACTCTGCTTACTGGAAATGGTCAGACATTTATCCGCACTTTATTTTTGGAGTGCCGACCCTTAACCATTCCAGTAAAATGTTCTCTTTCTGAAGCAGATACAGATGACAAAAATTTGGATTTAAAAAGCAGGCCTAAGATCAAGTTAATTGGAGTTAAAAGAGCAAACAACAGAACCAAGACAACATTTAATGGTGCTTTTCTCTTTCTTGTGGGGCGAAATTTGAAGTAACGTTAATTTTTCTGAGTATTTATTTTTCTCACTTGAAAAAAAACAGACGTGAGGTTTGCTGGTAATTCTAAATCAAGCATATTTGTGTGTGTTTGTTTTGTGTGTCCCTGTGATGATGGACGGACTGGTGACCAGGGTGTAACTTGATGATTGTGATTACAGCAGACATACGCTTCTAAACAAAGTAGCCTTGAACAAGATGAAGTAGATGAATAAAAACAGTTATTAGATGATACTTTTGGCTCTGTTTTGGCTAACATGTTTCACCTTTTTGCTTTCTATGCAACTAGACATTATAAACTGATAATACACACATTAGCATGAGTCAGTTTCTGGTTTCAGAGTAAACTACAGGTTTTGGGGTTTTTTTGTTAAAAGTTGTGCTTTCAGAACCGCTACTGTTTTCCTTCATACTGTCCCTGTGGTGTTTTTAATATGCTGGAGAAAGTGCAGATTTTCTCAGTTTTTACACACATTACCCTTAGCTGTGAGCTGTCAGTCAGCTGAAGCCCTCTAAAACCTTATCTTTTTTTTTTAAGAAAAAAAAAAAAACAAAGTCAGATGTTTGAACAATTTCCCTGTAACTAAAAACAGAAACAGTTGTGATTACCAGAGGACAGTAATATATCAGTAATATATCAGTCCTTTTAAGGTACTGTTCAGAAACAAATGGTAGCAATGGTAGCATATGATGTTGTTTTAACAGTTTCATACAGGCCCATACCTAATTCAGATTACAAACACATTTCATAGCAACCACTAGACTTTTAAACTTAAAAAGAATAGTGATTAGTCATTGGAGTGGTTTTGTATGAAAATCAAGTTTTAGATTAGACAATAATTTAGAAGGATAATACATCATTTTGGCTTCGAGTTAAAGTAAAATTCAGAAAAACAAACAAACAAACAAAAAACCCAGCTGTGTCACTGACGTTCATCTATGCTGTTTGTCCCAGAGTACCCTGCGCACATCCAAGGCGACCTTTCCTGCTTTGATGGCGTAATGTTTTCTACCATCGCTGTCTCGTCCACCAGACAGCCTCGCTGTCGTACTGCCAGTACTCTGTCTGCTTCACTCATCAAATCAAGCCAGACGAAAACACAATGACTCCCTGTCCTCCCCCTTTTTACTTTAGGACTCGGTTTATTTTTGCTAGCAGCACAACGACAGATTTAACCCATATGAAAAATAGAGCAGGAAACTGACTGGACTGGCAGGAGAAATATGAAATTGTTTTTCGTCGTTGTTGTTTAAAACCCAAAATGAGAAAACGAAATTATAAAAGGAGGAAAAGGGACTGACAGTACTTGGTTTTTGCTTTGGCCCCTGGTTAATCACAGATGCTTAATCATTATAAGATGTTTATTAACAACTTGTGTACACAAATCTAGCAATATTTTTTGCAGGAATTATGTGGGAAACTAATTATTTCAGCCTGTGAGCACTAATACAGTTGGGTTTTTTTTGCCTGTATTAAATGTTTCATCACATCGCTAAAAGTCTTGCAGTATTTGAATAAATGTATCTGGCAGACCTTTAAGGTGCCTATTGGTTTATAAGAATAAGTATTTTCACTAAATATGTTAAAGTTGTTAAAAATTTAAATTAAAAAAAATGGAAAAATGGTCTAAAAAACTAAAATGTTTGATTGATGTAAAAACGATTAGATTATGACTTGCTTGGAGACATATTTTTAACACTTTCAACGCAGATTTTCCACAGGGAACAAAGGGAGGACCACAGCTGATCTGTTGTGACAAAACTCAGTTTATTTTCTAAAAAAAAAAAAAACATCCTGTGGAGCTACTTTACTTTTACTAAAGTCTGTCAGACTGAAACTGTTTTCTTCAGGTGGAGAGGATTCTCCACGCAGTATGTGGATGAAGATTAATAAGCAAAATAAATAAATAAATCAGAAAATCACATCCAGTGGTTAAAAGTACCTCAGGATGTTTCTCTGCCAAAACAGCACACGCCTATGTTAATAAATACACAGGCATAAAAATCACTTTTAATAACTGTCACAGTTTTTATTTGTCTGCGTGCCACACCCCACACAAGATTAATATTAAAGCTTATGTAATTTTTGCCAAGCTGGGGGCCAAAAGTCGTTTTTTAAATGATATTTTAAGAGACATGGTCAGTCTATGAACGCAAAATGAGTCCTTTAAGACACCAGCATTATAAAATAACTCAACCCATCTGTGTAAATGAGGATTCAAATGTCAGCTTAAATGTTTATTTTAACCAATCAAGTTCAGTCTGTTAGCTGTCTTTCCTTCCATAATATTCCTTTTCTTTTTATTGTATCATATGTTCCACAGTATGAGAGCATATACATTAATCTGTAAATGACAGCCTGTCATTCCAAGTTGGGTGGAGGGGAAAGAAATTTAAGACAGACAGAAATATGATGAGCGAAGAAAAAAAAAAAGAGTAAGAATTAGGTAAAATGCAGTCAAGAGATCGTATCTCTGTTAAGCTGTGGTGGGAAACAACTTAATAAGCAGAAAGTCTCATTGATGGGCTAAATTCTTTTTAATACGTACCACTCCATCTTGGGTGTTCTTGGGATTAGAGCTGCTGAAAAGTTTTACTCAAAAAAAGAGATAAACGATGTTGTAAAACAAGAAAACCCCTGTGCATTTTTGGGGATTTGTAACGGAAAAGAAGCTCAGACGAGAGATGTGGATCCAAGTCGAGTTATTTCTGGTGGCTTTCTGGGAGCTGGCAAGTGGTGCTGTGGGTGCTGGAAAAATCTGGCCTCCGGAGTGTTGCAAACACACACTTTTAACAACAATGAAGACGAAGATGAGCATGAGGAATCTGAGCCAGGAGGATAATAGAAAGAAGCCAACGGGGAGATGGGAGCATGACAAATGTTGACGACATTCTCTGCAATGACCCAATAAGCGCTTCAGAATCTTGGAGAGAAGTTGACTGACCATGATGAACCTGAGCCAGGGAAAAAGAACAACTCCACAACTCCTTCAGATCAATCAAGAGAAGAGCTAGGAGTTCAAAGTGTCACCAGAACCAGCCAAGAAACCCAACATATGAGTTCAGTCAGAATGATTCACTCTAATAGCTCTGGATTTCACTTACAGTCATTTCATGGCTCACTTGATATCAAATGTCTTACAAGTTTGTTGAATGAGTAATATTTTAGCTTTTCCATAACACAAAATGTCTTCCACAAAGATAGATATATCTTAGATCTGACAATATCCCCTGACAAGATCTTGTCAGGGGCTGACAATCAATAATTTCAAAGTGGATGATACATATAACTTCTGCGCATTGTCACTACAGAATATAGAAGAAATATTGAGATAACAGCTAATTATTGCTTCTCACAGTCTTGCAAAACAGCAGTCCTGCTAAATTGTCTCAAAACGTCAAGATTTAGATGGGGAAAATAATCTATTTAGTTTTTTTGGTTTCAGATGTTTAAAATGATTTCAAAAGCAAATACAGTCTCAAAGTCATATGTAACAAAAGAAGTGAATTTAAACTTCTAACACTTGTACAGCTTCAAGTTTAAAGTCTGAAGGGGCTTTTGGGTGGAGTTAGGAGAGTTATCCGACAGAGAATGTCCTATCTGACCACTTTATTAGGCACAGTGTTCAACTGTTTGTTAACACACATAGATATTCAGCCAATCACATTGCAGCAGCTCATTGTTTTTAGGCATGTAGTCGTGGTGAAGAGGACTTGCTGAAGTTCAAACCAAGCATTAGAACGAGGACGAAAGGGGATTTAAGTATCTTTGAATGTGGCCTGGTTCTTGGTGCCAGATGGACTGGTCTGAGTATCTCAGAAACTGCTGATCTACTTGGATTATTACACACAACTATCTGTAGGATTTAAAGAGAATGGTCCAAAAAGGAGAAAATATCCAATGAGCGGCAAAAAATACCTTCTTAATGTCAGAGGTCAGAGGAGATTGGGCAGACTGGTTTGAGACGACATAAAGGCAACAGTAACTCAAATAACCACTCGTTACAAAGAAAGATCTGCAGAGAACCATCTCTGAACACACAACACGTCTAACTTTGAATAAGATGAGCTACAGCTGCAGAAGATCACACCGGGTGCAGCTCCTGTCAGCTAAGAACAGGAAACTGAGACTGAAAAACTGAGACTAATATTCACACAGGCTCACCAAAATTGGATAATAAGAGGTTAGAAAAATATTGCCTGGTCTGATGGGTCCGGATTCACTGGACTCCAACCGTCTCTACAACCAATCGAGCACCTCTGGGATGTGGTGGAACAGGAGACTCACATCATGGACGTCCAGCTGACAAATCTGCAGCAACTGTGTGATGCTAACATGTCAACATGGAGCAGAATCTCTGAGGGATGTTTCCAACATCTCAATGAATCTATTCCATCAAGAATAAAGGCTGTTCTGAAGGCAGAGAGGGTCCAATCTGATACTAGCAATGTGCACCTAATAAAGTGGCTGATAAGTGTATATATATTTGATCTGTTATTTTTGTCATTTAATTTTGCTTTAAGTTGTTGTTTGTTGACTTGATCAATATGAACTTCCAGCCCAGCTGTAAAAAGCAATGTGAGGTTAGGTTGTATCTTTATTGAAGAAAACATTCAAGAGTCATTTTGATTCTGTTTATTTATGCAGCAACGGTTCACAACAGAAGTCATCTCAGGGCACTATACAAAAGAAAAAACATCTAATTCAAAACAGACCCAGATTTGAATCCAATTGCAGACAGTTCATTCCTAATATAATACAATATTTTTTACATACAGTTCATTATGAAATCTAAATAAGTAAAAGTTATCTATGGAAGCCAGCAGATTGCATCAAATCTTAACTTTGTTGCAGTCCCCTGTCCTGACCAGCATGTTGGTGACAGCGGAGAGGAACGACTCACTTTTAACAAGAAGAAACCTCCAGCAGGACCAGGTTCAGGATGGGTGGCCATCTGCCTCAACTAATTGGGGTTTGAGAGGAGGGAAAAGAGACACAGAGAAAATGCAGCAGCAAGTGGTGCAGGTGGAGTTTCTATGGCAAGAAAAACAAAGAAATCATACAACGTGAAGAAAAATAAAACCATATACAACAGCAGAATGTGGAAATGTGATCAGTCTGTTCTCCAACAGTCTGAGCCTATAGCAGCAGAACTAAGGGATAACTCAGGAAACCCAAGCAACCCTAACTATAGGATTTATCTAAAAGGAAAGCCTTAAGTCTGGTCTTAAAAGTAGACAGGGTGTCAGCCTCATGGACAGAAACTGGAAGTTGGTTCCACATCAGAGGAACCTGAGAACTGAAAGCTCTGCCTCCTGTTCTACATTTAGGAACTCTAGGAACCAGAAGTAAACCTGCAGTCTGAGAGCGAAGGGCCGTGTTAGATGACCTTCTTTTTACTAAAACTATACAGACTCATTGTTCTTTTCTGTCTCCCTGCTCCACTCCACTGATTTAAGACATATTATTCTCAATGAATTGGACATCGATGTCCCTCTCTTTTTTGAGCCGCACAGCGATGCAGTAGATCCTTGGATCATTTTTGCCACCATTTTACAAGCTTTTTTTTATTTTTAGCAAAGAACAAATACTCTGTGTCACAAAGTCATAGCATTAATATTTCTTGTACGAATATTGTTGACCCTCACAAAAATAAAGTAGCATTTTTTGCTGAATGTTTCCTGTCTTCTGCGCCTTGACATCATGGCATAAACACGAGGACACACTCAACACCCTACAGTATCCAGTGAAGGCTGCTCCGTCACAGTGTCTGAAAAGCTCTGAATCTTTTGTTGACACAAAGCCCACCAAAATAAAAAAAAACATTTTTAAATCCATTTTGGAAAGCATTTTTAAACAATGTCAGTTTTTCTCAGCAAAATCCATAATGGACGGGGAGGCACGAACACAGCAGAAAATCTCAGTTTAAAAGAAATAACCAGGAGCAGGAGCTGAAAAAGGCAGCTTGGGAGTGGGACGTCTTGGGATCATTGGACAAATGCATGCACACACACACACACAGACAAAGGTTAATTAAAACCTGCCTTTAAAAGTTTTTTCTGTTTTTCCTCATTTTGACTAACACGCTTTAGACCTTGTTTAGGTGCGTTGTGTATCAGTTTAATAGCTCTCAGTTGGAATCAATTCATTTCAGAGCCACACCATGAGACGTTCGCGTCTCCACCCTTCCTCCTGTCACAGTTTAACAATTTACCCTTTAGGATGATTTATCCGAGGCATGTGAGAGTAATGAGCAGAGTAGGTCAGTCTTACAAACTGTCACTGAAGCGGAGGCATACTTCATGCAGTCTTTCAGAACCACACATCACAGTTTCAAACCACATCTCATGATCTCAGCCCACACATCATGTTAAAGCTGTCCTGCAGTCGGCTGCTTGTGCTGCCAGCGTACATGTAGTTGATTCTAAAACAGACGCCGCTGCTGTGGAAACAAAGCTGTTTTCCTGTAATGACAGTAGTTAGGTGAGTAAGCCTGTGTTGTGTACACTAAATAAAAGATTATGACTTCAAATGTAACGCTGAATCCACACAGGTTTTTAAATCCACGCTAAAGCACACACACACACACACATGCTTTTAAACACACGCGTGTGTGCAGGCCTAGTCGTGCCTAAAGAAACATTCGTGGCTCCAACCTCTAGTCTTCAAAAGCCGCTTCGGCGTTCTGTTGTCGTTCCACCACAAATTAAATTTTCTCCGTCGCTGATTTATGCTGTGAAGAAGCCATAAAACAAAAATCAGCGTTTGAATCCAAAGCCTTCAAGAAGTCTCTTCTTAAAGTTTTCTTTCGCTAAGAACACAATCCAGAGGTTTTTCTTGCATCTTGTCCATCTAAAATCTTGTAGTTCAAAAGAAAAACTCTTCAGTATAATATAATATAATATAATATAATATAATATAATATAATATAATATAATATAATATATCTTTATTGTCTGGTAAGTTGGGGACAAATTAGTAGTCTACAATGTCATTATTCATGTTGTATAAAGAGTAATTTTTCACTTCAAATGAAGGAAAACTTGGAAATCAGAAAGTAGAATTAGTAATGTTGCAGTTTGGGAGAAGTTTAGCTCCAAATGAAAATAACTGTGATTAATCCTCCCGAGTGAGAATCTGGGATGGTGTGTCACACTTAGAGAGGTGGTGATTGTTGGTTTCACCACATGAACTGCTCATTTTATACAGAACTACATGACACACCAGGAATCCATTTAGGAAAAAAATATGTGTAGCTTTTGCAATCAAAGGCAGATGTTTTCTTTTTTTTCTTTTGCTAAATCTTATGGACATTTACTGAAGTAAAACAGCAGAACCTAAAAGTGACTGTTTAAAGAAATGATGCAACTTCAACCTACCAGGAGTCAGACTTTCTTGTTGTATTTATTTATTTTTTACCACAGTGTATTAGGATCACTCTAAAGAAAATGAGAAAAACCTTTATTTGTTTGTTTTTGAGTTTGAAGAAGATGCTGAGAAAAAAAAATTAAAAATGCATTTCAGAATACAGTTGAAATGGTGGAAATAAAGTTGCCATTTTGAGATTAAAAGAATCTAAAACCAAACCATCACTAACAAATGGCCAAATGTTTTGTTCTGTCTTTTTACATCAGAATAGGTTTAAATAAGGAAATTATTTTTTAGCAAATACACCATAACATAGGTTTTAACCTGTTCACCAGTTTGAGTTTTGTTTGTTTGAGTTGGGAGTATTTTGAGATCAGCATGTATATGTTTGGGACTCTTATTGTGAAGGATTAAAAGAAGCTCTCTTGTGTCCACTGTTGGACTGTTTCAAGAAAAAAACTTTGTTGTATTTTCCTAGTTTACTCAACATTTTTTTCAATGCTTAAGATTATTTAAGAACTACTATTTCAACGTTCTCAAGTAAACTCAACATTCTCCTTTGAATCGCAACATTCAAACATTAAAAAAAACACCAAAAATATGCTCACCAATTAGTTTTTTTCTTCTTCGTAGCCATAATACATTGTTGGATTTTCTGAATGTTTTGCAAAGTGGGTTCTTTAAAAAACAAGCTTACGAATAATTGGAAAACAAGGCCAGTGTTAGAAAAGAGACCTAAACTGTAAAGTCAGAGACGAGTCAAGGTTTTCGTGGAGCTGAACTGTGTGTAAGATCCCCTGTGAGACACTCAGGCCAAGCTGCCAAAAGGCTGACGGAGAAAAACTGGAAGTTTGAAACTGCAACCAAACCACTTTCAGAGAACGAGCTAAAGGAATTTACCAAAACTCTAATTTGTTCGCAGTGACTGAAAGCACCATTTTGTTTAATCCATTCAGTTTGACAAGAGTTGCACTCGAGGCATGGTTCAAATGACTATAATTACCAACAACTAAAGTACTATTAGAAAGATTTTCTGTTTGCTAAAAAACCTAATTGACAAATAATTTAAAATGATCTCATACTTTAGTTAAATATATAGCAAGAATGAGCTGTTCAGGCGTGCACAAGGCAAATAAAGCAGGAGGAAAGATTCAGTGTGTTCTTAAAATCTTCTTATCCTGCACGGGACAAAAGGATTAGCACCAGAGTCAGTCTGTTTGTATGGAAGCCTGTTATGTCTGGTGTGCATAATAGCTCACAAAACATTAGATAAACAAGGAATTTGATGGCGTATTACTGAGCTGATAATATTCTAAGAATAGGAAGTCAGCTCATTTAAGTAAATATCCTTGAGTGCACAAATTGTTACCAAATATACAACAGATGGACTATTTAGAATTTAATAAAAGCAACTAATACAACAGATTTGGGAAGAACAAAATTGTGCAAAAAAGAACATTTGTTTAATTGTAAAACAGGGTGTGTGAATTGAAGAAAAAACACTAAGAAATTGTCAGTAGTTGTTTTGTTTTTTCTTCAGATATTCAACCCCCACCCCTTGTTCTGCCTGTCCTGAATTACAATTTATTCTCCACCAAGTCCTGCAGCTGAAAGCCCTTCTAATGAAACAAAGGCTTCTGGTGCAGAGACATGTGCTGCTGCTGCTAACCCTGCAAGCCAGGAATCTTTTGACTTGATTCATTTTCACCAGTTCAATGAATCAGCAGGGAGGGGGATGCATGTATTCTGACGGTAAAGCTGAGCTCAACCGTGACCATAGTTTCCACTTTTTAATATTTTCAAAATATACTACAAATGCAGAAACACACTGCCCAGAGTTGCCAGATGGGAAGCGACAAAATATGGTACTGTAGCTTTAAAATCATTTTATTTATTGATATGTGGGTGTTCACATAAATAAAAATAGGGAGGTTGGCACACGGAAATGCCAAAACTATTTGGACTTTTTAGGAACTATTGATCATATAAACCAGGGGTAGGAAACGCTGGTCCTCAAGGGTCACTATCCTGCATGTTTTCGTTGTTTCTCTGTTCCAACACACCTGATTTGAATCAATGGGGGATTAACAGGCTTCTGCAGAACATGAAGACCCTAACCCTAACCTCTGAATCAGGTGTGTTGGAGCACGGAAACAAGGAAAACATGCAGGATGGTGGCCCTCGAGGACCAGGATTGCTCACCCCTGGTATAAACCCTAAAGCCATTGAATAAATGTAATTATCATATATCTGGCAACACTACACCCTGAAGACTTTCTGAGTTGTTCCTCTTTTCAGGGTGGGCGGTTGGTGTTTTGTTATTAAAAAAAAGAACACCAACTAGAAAAACACTGTTAGGAACCAACTTAGAGTGTTACTTCCAGGTGCCAGTGTGAAAAAAACAACAACAAATAAAATGAAAAACAACAACAACAAAAAAAAAAAAAGAAATGATTGTGTTGGTTGCAATAGTTTGCCCATTTTTACTTGACTTCAAATATTCAAAAATCACTGCCTATCCTTAGGGACTTCAAATTTTTTTAAATGTTATGTTCTGATCCATGAAAAGTTAATAAACAATATCTTACCTTAATGTCAGCAGCAGTTTGGAGAAATTCAGTTTTCCCATTACACGGCTGTTTACACAAAATTCTCTGATAATTGCTAGCACAAACAGCTTAACCGCATCAGCACCTAAATGTTCAGGCAGGGATAGCATAGCATTTCTGCCTGAATAAACATGCAAGAGAAAGGTGTAAAGGTTCTTAAAGTGGTGTTTGCATGAAGTACTGTGAAGTCTTTCAGCCTGGAGTCGTTTTAAGACAGCAGCTACCCACTTTGGCCTTGGTCCCGCTCAGACTAGCTGTTAGCTCGTCAAAACTTAAACAGAATTAAACTCTTTCCCCAAACTGAGACCCTTCAAAGAGTTATCTTCAGTGGATGATACAAACTTTTTATAACCCTTTACCAGCACATCACTTCTTAAAGACAGAACGATCGCTTTGAGATATTAGGAAATAAAACAGGAATAAATGTGCCGTGTATTTTTAGCTTTTGTTGGTATTGTTTCATTTTTAGAGGTTCTTTCCAAACGTTTAGGTGCAGCTCAGACACACACTGAGGAGGAATTTGGGCTTAAGTCAATCACGGAGGGCAGGAGGGTTTTTTTAATATTAAAAACGCAACCGCAGGTCTGGATGAGGCGCATTATAAAAACACTGTGACATCCAAAGCTGCAAGGTGGAGCCGTGAGAAATCCTGTGGACTCCAGAGGTGGTTTGCTCAACACCCATCTGACTCACGGTATTTAATATTGCCAGCTACTTCCACACGACAGTTCCGCATCTAAGCCTTTGTTTCATCGAGAGTGAGATGCAGACGTTTGCGCAATCCACGCTCCTAAATCCTCGCAGGTTCCATCTGTAAGCTCAGATCACAACTTGATTAAAACCTTTCTCAGTGACTTATGAGGATAAAAACTGCAGCGTCTGTGTGTGCTGATAGTATCAGACAGCATTGCTACACTGTTTGATGTTAAGGAGGAGAAAAAGATCCGGGAAAAAAAAAAATGATATGTGTGATTTGTTTACCGGAACAGGCTCAGCAGCGTCTTCCTTCTGCCTTTTTGAATTCATTTCTTTACAAGCAGAAAGGTGCTTTTTGTTGTTTAGGTTATTTAGCAGCTAATTCTTCTGTAGAAATCTTCCAAACATCAGAACAGACAAGTGAGAGCATCTTTTATTGAATAGTATGAAACTAATTAATATAATATTCATACGGCTCTGTTTTAGTATGAGCTGTAAGGACATATCTGGTTATAACAGAGTTAGATTTAACAGCCTAAAGTTAGAAATAATAGTCTTAATGTTTCAATGCATGTCTCATGCTCTGAGACAGTGATCCTCCATGAATGTCTCTATTTATCTGAAAATAACTTCTCCTCTTTACAAAACAGACGCCGCATTTGAGTGTGGTACCTTCCCAGTCCGTCCTTTCCTTTAAAAATAGATAGTGCTTTTTGCTTTTCAAACAGAAGAATTGCAGAATTATGTGGAAGAGCCAGGGATGCTGATCAAATTCCCCCCCGGGGACTTTCTCCAGGAAGCTGCTGCTGAAAGCATATAAATGACAGCAAATCAGGCCTGACGTCAAATTAGCATGCAGGAGTGCTTTGTGCTTTTTTTTTTTTTTTAGTGTTTTTTTTTATTCAAGCCAGAATTTTCCACATGTGAAAGGCAGACATGCAAAGGAGGAAAACAAAAACATGGAGATAACGCAGGTAATGCTGCACTGATACAATCAAGATATTGTCTGCAAACTGGACGCCTGCCCGTGAAGTGCTTCACGTGCAGTTGTTGACAAAGTTTGTTTGTCCATGCACACACACACGTCCACACACAGTAATACTCAGAAGCAACCCTCCTACATAGAGATAGGCTGACGTATCTGCTGATAAGTTGCTACAACCAGCTCACTGAGGCTCATAATTTAGATTTTTTTTTTAAGCAAGAATGCTCTTCAATATTTTTTTAAGTGTCCAAGTTCTTCTATAGGTTGTTAGATATACGGTTATTTAAATAGAACTTCCAAAATTAAAAAAACAAAACAACAATAACAAAAAACTATTATGTTGCATATTGGCTATCAATGGCTCTGATTTATAAAGATTGCCATTGGTCATAAACTCATGAAACTCATAGAAACTCTAAATCTAAAAGTAAATTTTTAAAATCAGTAACTATTTTAGTCTTATCTACACACCTGTGAAATTTCTACATCTTGCAGTTTTTGCTTTATCGCATCAACACATAAATACACCTGCTAAGGCTGTGTTGTTGTCTCCATGACGACAAGCACACAATCACATAAACACACACAGAACAAATGAACTCACACAATGACTCCAACACCAGCCTCACTCCTTCACTTGACACACACACACACCCATACACACTCAGACGTACGTGTAATGAGGCACATATTTGCTTAGAGTACAGTTCAGCTCCTCCTGTTGCTGCTAAGACTGTCTTCTAATGTTTTGTCAAAGGGAGTAATAATGTACCTGGAAATCAAGTTTAAAAGTAAAACAATAAAAAAAAAAACAATGCTACTTTTTAGATTACAGAAACAAACATTCTTTAAAAGAGTTTTATGGCTCAAAATTTTTTTTTATTTGATCAATTTTAATGCTTATTAGAAAAAACAGTATGTTTAATGTAGTGTAAAAACATCACGTAACAATCTGTTGGGTTTTTTTTATTATTTTTTTTGCTCTCTCTTCATTTGTATAACTGATCACTGACAACAAAGCTGGCATTTGATAAACTGAAGGGAGTCTGTTCATGGTTGCTACATCAGATTACATGATAAGGGTGGAGGTTGCAACCCAAGCAGTGAGCTATGACACTGTAAACAAATCAGATAACTTTTCACCTGTGTCACAACTGGACTAACTTACTACCTAAGACCAACAGATTTTTGTTTTGACTAGCCGAGACTGAGCCAGGCTTTTTATAAATATGGAAGGGCATCGAATCACTATTAAATAAACCAAACTTCTGACTACAAATGAAAACGCTCCTTGGTAAATTACTTCCGGCAAGAGCTGAATGTTGGAGGAAAGTCAGCAGAGCTGAAGGCAGACATAAATACCCATTCATCATCCCAACCACAAAAAGCTTTTACTTTCCTCCGTGCTGTTTCCATGTCACACTGATTCTCTTAGGAGTCGTTTTTAATTGAGATTAAATGGGGTTTACGCATGTACCAGATAAACATCAGTCCATCCATTTTCTAAACCGCCTTTGTGCTGCTCTGGGTCGTGGAGAGCTGCTGCCCTCGTCCAGTGGCCAACAGGAGAGAAAGAGAGGGGAGGTAAACCGTGGATAGGTTGCCAGTCCATCACATGGCGCAGAGACACACACTCACATCTAAGGTCAATTTTATATCTCAGTTTAACTCTGGACTGTGGGAGGAAACGACCTGGAGAACATGCTAACTCCACACAGTAAGGCCCCTGCCTTGTTTAGTTCCAGGACCCTCTTTAGCTGTGAGGCAACACCAGGCACAGGCCAAGTGTCAGTTGGTATTCCACAGCGTTAAGGTCACAATTTCAAAACCACTACCTTTTTAAATCATATCATTATTATGGTTTAAATATCTTTTATGATACCAAAGACATATCTCCTCCCTCCCCCCACCTACAATCATACTAAGTGCCTAATAGCTCTCCCCGTTCCCTCCTTTTGCTCTGAGCCATCAGTTCGCTGAGTACGGTGGCCAGCTTCTGTGTCCCTTTAACAAAAGACGTGGTAGGTCGGTTGTACATTTTATCCAGCAAATAAAACAGTCAGTCCTGACTGGTCTACCAGAGGAGCTGTTTCTGTCTCCAAGGTAAAGCGTGAATACAAGACTTCTTCTTAACATTGCAAACAACTGAACTTGTTCCAGAATCGCTATAAAACGATTCACATTGAAGACACAAATGTTCACAGGGAAACCTGTTGATTAAGGTCATTTATGAACTAAAGTAGTATTTCTTGAATGCATATTGTCCACCGCCTTGCAGGCCAAAGTTTTAAGCAAAGATTTAAGGTGATCTGTTCACGCTCAGACTATATATATATATATATGCAGGTCAATAACTGTAAAATTGGCTAAGTTATAGCCATTCATGTGTCTTCTAAAGTCACTTAGCTGTGGCGGCCATCTTAATTGGGTTGACTCTAAAAGATAATCAGCTGTAGAGGTATATTCAATGATTACTTTCTGAGAGTTTCATTAAAATCATCCAGTGGTTCAAGAGATATTTTGCTGACAGACACACATACGTAGGTGTTTACATGATTGCCCGCCTTTCAAGGCAGCGGGCAATAATAAATGATTATTCAACAAGCACAATGACTTTTTCCAGAACAATGGTTATAACTCAGTCACTTTCACAAATATTGAGCTAAAATGTGGTGCAATGGGAGCTGAGAGTCATCCCCAACACAAACAAACACATTGCACAACATCTTTGCTTACAACTTTGGCGTTAACTCTTGGAGTCAACCCTGTTGGTGCAAAATATCTCATGAACCACTGGAAAGGGTTTATTGAAAATCTCAGAAGGTAACTAATGAGTGTGAATCTACAACTGGTTAACTTTTGGAGTCAGCCTGATTCAATGTGGCCACTACAGCTAATCAACCTTAGCAAACACAAAAATGGTTATAGATACTGAGCTAAAGTTTGGTGTGGTAGCAGCTGAGAGATGTCCCTATAACATACCCTGAGGCAGACGATATGCATCCCTTCACTGAATGCTGGTTTATTTACATCAACACAAGGGCTGTTAAGGTATCTTAAGCCATGGGGTTTCAGTTTTACAGTCAACCTTAGCTACACTTTCTCTGCATCCTACAACGCATAAACAAACCCAACAAAACGTTTGCTGATACAAATCCAAGTCATGTAATTGCAAGATCTTAATGTACCATTTATAATATGCAGAAATCAAGTCGTAAAAGAAAATAAACTTTTTAAGCAGTTAATGAGTTGCATTAAAGGGTGTAGTCAAGTTTCCAAGTGTATTTATTATCTTTTATCCTTTTAATTATTTGAGAACCATGAACTTGATTTCCTTTGACTATTGATCATTGCTTGGGTTTCAAACTGGCTATGAAAATGCCAACATTTGAACCCTGGTTGACTTTAAAGATAACTGTGAGTGTTTTTGATTATGCTACTTTCATTGATATTATGTCTATTTAATGTTAGTCAAAAACTTTTACAGTCTAGCTGGGTTCATTTTACCATAACCAGCTAATCCATTAAGCTCATTTTATCTTACCGCCCTCTGGAAGCACCTCTGTATTCTGACTTCATAGGACTTTCTGTTCAGCAGCATCCTCAGATTCGCTGTGTTTATTTACATTCAAGTCTTTAAGGTTTTGTCCCAAGTGAGCCCTAAAATTTTGGGGTCCTTGTTGTTCGCCTATGCCCCCCTCAACAACGGCACTTTTGATCACTATTAGAACCAGCACTCGTGTGTTAAGTAAAACAAATTCACACACGACTGTAATTGCTTCCTGGTGAGGATCAGTCGGTGACTTTCTCCGGAAAGTGGCGTCGTTTGTTGTGAGCCCGTTGGTTTTCTGTGAAAAGGGTTTTCGTCTGCGCTCGAATGGCTGGGAGTGAGGGAGCAGAAGCAGCGCGGGCCAATCATGACGTATGTGCCCGTCAGTAAATTAATGCGGTTCGCAGCAGAGGTTACGTAAATGTTTTTTTTTTTATGTGCTGAACATGTCGACTGATTTGTCATCAACACTTGTGGGCAGTTTATGCTACCACTGCTGTTTTAAAATACAAATTGCATTTTTACGTGGACTGTAAGCAACAGTGGAAAAACAAAAGAAAAAAAGAAAAGAAGAGTTGTTTTGTGGTTCCCAATATGGAGTCAACACTCAATCCAGGAGTGTGAATCACTCTTTTAATTAGAGAGCCACATGTAAACAATTAGCCCTCAGGATAACAGGCTGGTGTGTGTGTGTGTGTGCGTGTGTTTACCACTATAAACACTATACTTTCCCAGACATTGCAAGAAGTAGTGGGACGGAGAAAGTTCACACAAACTGAAGGACTGGATAAGAACTGAAGCAAACCGAGCGCAAGTCAAACTGTTTTAATTTTTATGAAACCTCTCAAGGATTTTAAATTTAGTGCTTTTTTATTTTTTAACATCTCTGAAGCCCTCAAAAGAGAGAGAGACACATAGAGAGGCGGAGAAGCCTTTGAAATTTCGGGTCAATTTGGCACGAAGGCCACAGGAGTCGAAAACAGAAAGGTCATAGTTCAATTCAGCTTGGCTGGTTTTGTGAACGATAACCTTTGGGAAAAGCAATGCATATTAGAACTTGTTTATTTCTTATTATTTCATTCTGGTTTATGACGTAGGAATTGCCCATTACTTGGGTGCACCATGCCGATAACATCAGAGGGTGAACTACTGCTGCCCCTTTTTTTTGGGCATATTTACGTAGTAGCAAGCCGTTGTTAGCAACATAAACTCCACAGCAATACAATAGTTTTGTCCCGAAGTTCACAGCTCTCAGCATCAACAAATTCCTCGGCAGAAGCAACATAAGCTCAAAGCTTGAATCCCAAAAAAAACAATTGCTGTCAAGCTCTGTCACAAATACCAAGTGTGTGGGGTCTGAATATTTCCAAGTGCATGTGTGTGTGTGTGTGTGTGTGTGTGTGTGTGTGTGTGTGTGTGTGGTTTGAAGCGCTTTTCAAACAATAAACCAAAAGAACCAAACATCCCAATCAGCAAGAAAAACCGACTATGTGTCGTCCAAAAAAGAATCAGGCCCACGTCCTAAAGGGTGCAGCTTTTTCACTTGTCTGGAAGTTGAAATATGATTTGTTTTTGTCTCAGTCAGTGCTGGATTAATCTGAATGATTTGTGCCTGCAAATACAAAGAACTTTGTGTAAGGCCATGCATAGTAACGGCAGCAAATCATTTAACTTCTCACCTCCAAATGGCAGCTTTTCAAACAGATATCTTGTACATTTTGTCCTCGTGGACCAACAATACTAAGATAAAAATCCCTGGTTTTCTTTTCTGCCCCCCCAATTAAAAGAGTCTTGCTATGATCAGCTCCTCATGTACTTGGAAGAACTGCTATTTGCGACCCTTATTCGATTTTATTTTATGTCAGTCTGAATGAGATAAATCCATTTTTTTTCTTTCATATGTGGTACTAAATCAGATACCTATCTGATGTTTTTGAAAGCGACCTCAGTCTAGACAGCCATGTTGCATTAAATCCGACTTTTACATCACTGAAGTAGGAGTATGTGGATTGAAATTACTAATAATAGTAATATCATCAATACCAACGTCAAGCAGGTTAAGCCTCGGCACTCTGCACGTCTTTAGCTACAGAACAGAGGTCCGGTTGCTTTGTCTTATTTTATTTTTTTGACTTTTTAAATTTGTCCTGGATGAATGATAATCTGAACCAACATAAGACACTAACATTTTTATGGGATTCATGCTTGAGTTTGTTTCTCTCCTCTACTTCCAGTACGTCGCTCCCATTCCAGAAGTGAAATTCTGCACCTGTGTAGACGGGAAACGGCAAGAACAAATGTAAACACTGGACGAAACAAGCATAGCAGACACTAATTCTGCCGGCTCTGATTGCAGGACAGCTTCAGAACTGATCCACGCATGCTAACATGTGTGGCGTTCATGTTTACTTCGGTAAACACAGCGTGTTTACATCCTGTTCTGCGCATGCGGGTCGCTTCAGACCTGTGGATCGTTCGCACTGGATGACGTTTGCATTTAAACTAGAATGTGAACGACCACTCTCTGGCCTCTGCTCAGGTTGTTTTTGTCCTGTTGTCTTTCTCTCTAAGGCTCAACCTAGTTATCTCTTGTAAATGAATGAGTGCACTGAATCTGACATGACTCTTAGGTTAAACGTCTCAGTTACCACTCAGTTTTTCACTGAGCTTAAAAAAAGCAGAGCACAAACATGTGCAACAGTTAACGGGTGCTTCACATTTTGCCCCCTTGAACAGAACTGAAATGTGTTTAACGTCATGACCATAGCACCCTAAGAGACTTTGTCACACAGATGTGTCTTTAAGTAAATTAAAGGGCTAACACAGGTGGTTCCCATCTGTTCCTCGGATTTCTTCATTTCCTCTCCAGAAACAGTCGTTTTCAGCAGCAGCACTGTTTAGATATAGCTATAATACGTTTACAAACCAGTTTAGCGTCCAAACCAAACTTCTCTGCTAAACTTTCAGTTATGTTTTGTTTCATTTTCTATTAGAGGAACATTCCCCAAAAAGTTGGGGAATGTTCAATAAGGTTCCCACCATGTGTTATATCCGTCCAGTCTTTTGACTTTTTTCAGCTTACAAGGGGAAAAAAAAAAGACTAAATAAATACTCCAAATATGAGTCAACACTTCATATAACGTAATATAAGCTCTTGGAGTGTAGATATCTATAATAACATATTGTATTTGCAATCTCAACCAAACCTTTGCTTTCAAGTTCCAGTTATTGAAATCCTAGCTGTGTGTGCAGTTGTGTGATGGTCTCTGGTTCGAGTCCCAGCTGTGCAGGCCGTTCTGTGTGAAGTTTGTGTATTCGCTCTGTGCCGGGGCAGCTTTTCTCTGGCTGCGAGGTGAACTGGTGATTCTAACTTGAAGCTGAAGGAGAACGAGTGCATGCATCTTGCCTCTCGGCCAGTGATAAATAGGCTCGAGACAACCACAACCTTGAACAGGATAAAGCAGAATGGGAAATAAATGAATGGAATTACATGCCTTATGGGCCAGAACATTAAAACCATGTGCCGAGCCTGTTAAAATTGAGCTCTCCAACGTTATTCATGTCTGACAGCTCAATTTCCGAACTGTCATGATGTAGATATGTGATCTTTTTTTTTTTTTTT
>NC_051445.1:17160343-17178145 GCF_001649575.2 Kryptolebias marmoratus
GGGGGGGGGGTCTGTCTGGTAGCAGATATGTTGGAAAGTGTGATGGGGCCTCTGTAAAACAAACCTTGACAGCCTGATCTCATAATCCTATACTATACTATACTATACTATACTATACTATACTATACTATACTATATCAAACTATAATAATATACTATACTTTAAGATACTACATTATAAGATATTATACTATACTATAAGAGGAGATATAAGGATGCAGTTAGAGAGGACATGGAGGGAGTTGGAGAGAGGACAGAGGATGCAGAAGACAGAGTTAGATGAAGGAGGATGACTTGCTGTGGTGACCCCTGAAAAGGGAACAGACGAAAGAAAAAGAAGAAGATACTTTACTATAAATACTGTACTTTACAATACTATATTATAATAAACAAAACTACAGGATCCAATACTAATAAATACTGAAAATACTACATAAATTAAGAAACTATACGACAAGATACTATCCATCCATTTTCTTTTCCAGCTTCTCCATTCAGGGTCACGGGGAGCTGGTGTCTTATCTCCAGCAGTCACTGTGTGAGAGGCGGGGGACACCCTGGACAGGTCACAAGTCCATCACAGGGACACATAGAGACAAATGAGGCAAACAATCATTCACACTCTCACTCAAACCTAGGAACAATTTTACAGTTTGCATGTTTTTGGTCTGTGGGAGGAAACCGGAGTACTCGGAGCACAGGGAGAACATGTAAACTCCACCCAGAAAGACCCCAGGTTGGAGGTGACCCTGCAACCTTCTTGCTGGGAGGTGACAGCTTTAACCCCCTGCACCACTGTGCCACTATAAGATACTATATTAAACTATAATAAAATATATTACATTGTTGTTTTTCTTTCAGTTGCTCCCCTCAGCTGGTCACCACAGTAAGCACGAGACATTTGGGAAGTGCTTTACTCCAGATGTCCTTCCTGACACAACCTGGGCTCGAACCTGCAGCCTCAGGATTACAGACCAGGACACTGACCTCTGAGCTACCGTAGCCCCTATATAAAAAATACTATACTTTATGTTATTATATTATACTTATGCTATACTCTAAAAACTGTACTTTACTATTAGATACAATACTATAAGATACTATATTATACTGTAATATATTATAAGATACTTATGACATTATGAGATATTCTAAGATACTTATAGACTGTACTGTACTATAAGACTGAATAGGATTTACAACATTTTCCTCTCTGGCAAATTTTGTTTTAGACTCGGTCCTGTTGCAGTTTCTACTTTTTTAAGATTAGTGAGCCCCCAACCCCCTCACTCCCCAAAAACATAAGTTAAATGCACCGAGGAGCAAATTACGCATGTATTTGAACATATAGAAGTGCTTCATGTATTATATGAAATAAAATTTAAAGCAACAAAAAAATACAAGTTCTACCGCAAATATGCCCTGACAGATTTCTCTGTGTTGGTTTGGTGTGCTATGAAAATCTGGCTCATATTTACTAGTTAAAAGCTAAAGGGCACAACATGCAGAGGAATGCAGAAGCCTGTTTTGTGTTGTTTGACAGTTTGACAAGTCACTGATAAGACTCTATACCCAAGTGTGTGTGTGTGTGTGTGTGTGTGTGTGTGTGTTTCAGTCTGTTTCTTCTATAAACAAAAGTGCAACTTTCTTCTCAGACTTCCTCAGAATGTTTTCTCATTGATGCTGGGCTTTACCCCGGACGTGATCCTGCCTTGGCATAGCGGTTGTCTGCTAAAAACAAATCAAACGATCAGGATTGTCTGCTGTGACCTGCGATTGTTTGAGGATGTCTCGGCTGTTGATGGTTTGGGTGTTTCTTGCCATCTTCAGCTACGTGTTTGCATCTACAGAGGTTTGCACCAATGCCCTCCTGCCAGGAGCAAAAGGTAGGCTCAAACACGAATCTGATCCAGCCATCCAAACTGAGAACGTTTATTTCTGCCATCATAGTAAACCCATCCGAGTGGTAACTGTATGTGTGAGCGCAGACTCTGGTGAGGCGATACCCCCGGTATGTTTTAGAGTTTCCAGAGCTGATGATAAAGCCAAAAAGCATTAAATATCCTGCAGTTTACAAGCTCGCCGTCTGCTTAGCCGACCTCTGGAAGGGAATGCCTCCCCGTGTGTGTTTTTCATTTTACAACATCCAGTAGTTATCTTCCCTGCTGATTCAGACAGACAGACCTAATAAAATAGAAAGTTGAGCTATGCTTCATTTTCTTTTCTGCTCCTTTAACTCAAGTAAAAACACCAAGAGCTCTGGCTTAGATAAAAGCAGCAGGATGGTTCTCAAGCAACTGGCATGCTGGAAAAAAGGCCTGGGATATGATAAAAAGGCCTTTGATTGTTTGTTTTTATTGTAAAAAATCTTATCTTTGGTTTCTTCAAACCAAATTAAATGGGGAATACGAATAAGAAACGAAGGGACTGTGAACTTGGGGCGCACGTTCACAACCTTCCCCAGAAGTTTATGTCTCGGCCAGAAAGTCCCATTGTCTCAGTGTGTATTTAGACAGCTGCCACTAGACTGAACTGATTATTTGTACAAGACTCATCCAGATAGTAACGACCACAGAGTCCGCCTCTCAGCGAATATTTGAGTGGGCGTCAGACGTGCGCTTTTTTTTTTTTTTGGTTCCGTAAAACCCCGAAAACGCCTTATTATTTAGGTTAAACTTTTGTCAACAAACATTTTTATTGCTTTTACTGGTACTCTGGCAACATCTTTTAAAAAAAAAAAAAAAATTGGCAGCATTTTGCATTTGACTGCAGTAGAACTCGGTAGGTCAAAACACTTTAGTTTGGCTTTAGAAAAATGCAAAATATGGAAAAATACTGCATTTGGTTTTCCTGGTTTGAATGACGTTTCAGCTTTTGAGCTGTTCTTTCTATCTGACACGAAGAATCACAATGTGTTGTGGCACCTTAAGTACATAAATGAAGCATTTTAGTCATTTCATGGTTTCGGTGGAGTAATTCACAAAACGAAGGAATGCCATGCAGTCAGAATCGCCTGAAAAGTGCAGTTAGCTTGTTTTAAAACTCGATCTACAGAAAATAAATGACCAATTTGCCGCAGCGTTTCATGTCCAAGCCTGCAAGATGGGATTTGTTTTGACAGCCGTGGCAAAAAGGACTTCTTTGATAGACTCTCAAAAATGTTTTAAGGTCTCTTACCAAGAAGTTGTTATCGGTCACCTGCCAAAAACAAATTTTCCTGCACCTCAATTTTAAGGTTTATGCTTTCAAAAGTATGTTGTGTTGTTAATACGCTGATAGCACTGATTCTAGAAAAGGCCAGGGGTTTGGCATGAAATGTAAAAATGGAAATTTAAAAGTCAAAGTTCCAGAAAAGCTTCCATGCAGTCTTTGCTGTGCAGAGACTTCCTGTAGATGTTCTTGACCGTACCATCGTACTGCTGGTTTTGATATTTAAATGTTTGCCATTTTTAACAGCTATAATGTTACTGAAAGTTAGTTTGATATGATGGACTCGGAGGCTGGGTTCATACAGGATATCATTGTGAAAGACATGAAATGATGACGAACATTAAGGAACCCTAAAATCCAAAATCTCGGCAGAAATTGCATTGCTCTATAAACCATCTCATTGCATGGTTAATATAGCAGAAATATTTTGATATTTCCGCAGGAAGAGCCCCAGGCTGCACCAGAAGTGCTACAGCTTGTCATCATTAGCAATCACAAAATAAAGATTAGTTCTATGTAATAAAAAACTGTAATGTAAAATTGAAGCAAGGAAAATGTTTATACATAATGCATTTGCAAAATCCACTGTATTTTTTTGGACATTGTAGTCATTTAAAGACACTAGCAGTCCGATTTGGTCCTGGCCTCAAATGGACTTCCATTTGCTCCTCAATCTGGTCAGAAATTAACACAATTTCTCCAAATTTTAGTGATTCAAAGAGCTATCTACAACAGGTAAGTTGGTATTTGTTCATAAGCTTTCCACAGAACCCCACTTGAAAAGATTTTAATCATTGCTTTTGATGGAAAACAAAAGTTTCCCACGTACACAGAGGGAGGATAATGTCTGATGTTTAAAATCATCATCACCATCAATAAATCTAAGTTATGTAGTGGGCCTGCTCACGTCAGAGCGAGGTCTGCTTCAGTCAGCTGCACAGTAGAGGAAGAGGAGGGAGAGGAAGTCACAACCTGGATATATATATATATATATATATTTATATAGTGTACATGCAGACTTGTCTGAAGCTGAATGGTTGGTAAATGAGTGGAGGTGTTCAGACTTGAGTTGCATTCATTTTTCTTTACTTTTGAATTTAGGAGACCAAGGAGAGACTGGAGAGGTGGGGGAGCAGGGTAAACTGGGGAAGAATGGACCACCAGGACTTCCAGGTAAAAAACAAATATCTACGGATCTATTTTCCTATTCATGATTGGTGAAACAAGTTTTTCTTATATTTAATTTATAACAAATGTCTGATAAATATCTGGATTAAGAACACATACAGATGTTTTTATTATTATTATTTTCAGTCTTTTAACTTTACCAAAAATTTAAAATGAAAGAATAAAAAATAAAAAACAACAACCCATCAATAAAATCAGCGGCACTTTTAATTTCCTCCCCCCTACTTTTACAGAAACCGATATAATGTTATCTTTTTTTTCCGTCACTTGCTGTGCTACAAAAATAGCTCATGGAAACTCACCTTCCAATTTAAAATAGATCATTTTGAATGTATGTAAATGAAACCCCGGCGACGTGTGTAACTAAGAAAACCCCGTCTTCGCTGTTTATTAACATGTTTCCATCATTCAGTCAGAGGATAACAAAAAAGGAAGTCAGCAGGAAGAGTCGGATGGCTTTAGTTTATTGTGCTCACACTGACAAATAGTCATCCCGCTAATATATTTCTGTAACTTAGCAGATAATCAGTTATTTATACTCTGTGCTTTCAGCTTCAAAAGCAGGCAAGTTAACTCTCCTCTTGCGTCAACCTTTGCCTAATCTGTGTGAAAATCAGACAAAAAGACAGACAGACAGATGACACAGACTTGTGAACTCCTGCTGAAAAGAGCTTGGACAACCCACTTGGCTTCCCAAGAAGATTGTGCAAACATTTGCCAACCAACAGCACATTTACAGTCATGGGAAAAGAGAAAGTCTACCCTCTTTCAATTCGTTTTTTTTTTTTAGCCTTTCAAGACATCTGATTCTTACCAGGTTCTAAAATTATTCAAGTCTAACCTCAAATGAACGAAAACACACAGCAGAATCCACTGTGTTATTTTCTCTTTATTCAATAAAAACAAAGCCAAAATGGAAAAGCTGAGTGTGAAAAACTAAGTCCACTCTTGCTGCTCCCATGGGATTTAAGAGTGAAAGTCGCAGGCAGGTGCTGCTGATCAAACATAAGTCACTAACTGATCATCATCAGTGTGTGTGTGTGTGTGTGTGTGTGTGTGTGTGTGTGTGTGTGTGTGTGTGTGTGTGTGTGTGTGCCTCTGTAAAAGCACGACTCAAGGTGGTCTGCTGCTCTGGAGCGTACAGGTGTGTGTTCACCCAATGTCAAGGTGGAAAGGCATCAGCAGTGACTTTAAAGAAGAAACTGATGCCGCCCTTCAGTCTGGGAAGGGTTAAAGGTCGTTTAAAGACTTAACGATTCTACAGAGAGAAAGATTATTCACAGGTGGAAAACATGTAGGACGACTGCCATTTTTCTCAGGAGTGTACGACCCAGGAAATTCACCCCAAAGTCTGACTGTGCAGTGCTCAAAAAGTTGCTAATAACCCGAGAGTTGCATCTCAGTCTTTACGGGCCTCAGTTAGCAGGTTAAAGGTTAAAGTTCATGACAGGACAATTAGAAAAAGACTGAATAAATAAGACTTGTTTGGCAGAGTAGCCAGGAGAAACTGCATGGCAGCACGACTCGTAAACGTTCATCTGATTGAACCATGAGACTTCTGGAACAATGTCCTTTGGACAGATGAGACCAAAGTAGAGATGTTTACCCATAACACTCAGCAACAACGTTTAACAAAATCCAAACACAACAGAAGAGCACGGTGGTGGAGGGCTGATGGTTTGGGCACCTTACAGTCACTGAGTCAATTATTAACTCCTCTGTATACCGAAGGACAGTCAGATGTGAGGCTATCTGTCCGACAGCCGAAGACAGGGCCAAACCGGGTCCACGCAGCGAGACAATGTTCCCAAACACGACAGCAGATCTACAACAGAACGGCTCAAAAAGCAAAGACTCAAGGTGCTGCAGTGGTCCAATCAAAGGCCAGACCTCAGCCTTATTGAAATGCTGCGGTAGAGGAGCTGCGCACAAACAAAAGTTCCCAAACCTCCATGAACTGAAGCAAGGTTGTAGAGAAAAGTGGGCCAGAATTCCTCCCCATAAAGTCATACAAAAAAAACAACTACTGGGAGTTACTGCTGCCAAAAGTGCTCCTACAAGCTGTTGAATCATGAAGTGTGTTTAGGTTTCCACAAACAGCTTTTCAGGTTCGTCTTCATCTTTGTTTAATAAACAACAAAATGGTGGAATCTCCTGTGGTTTTGTGCTCTTCAGGTTTGATTTGAATAATCTGAGAACCTGGTAAGAACCAGATTGTATTTACTGTGTCCCGACAGATTAAAACAAGGGCGTGGACTTTCTTTTTCCCATGACAGCGTTATGTCTGTGCCCTCACACGTACGTGAAGCACGCTGAGGAGACGATGCTAAACTGTACAGACACCTTTTTTCTTTCTTTCTTTCTTTGAAGGAAACAAAACAACTGCTGCGTCTTGGCCGCACTCTTTTTTTTTTTCCTCCACAGATGTTCACTTCAAAACCTTCACACAATAGCACACATGCCCGCAGTTCCATGTACACAAGACAACACAATTCTCTCATCGAGCCCGAAACAAACAACCCGGGGACTGTCGTCACTATCCAAACAGAGAAGGCATGTACCGTATATGTAAACCCCTTTCAACTTTTCAACTCTGCGGACATCCTTCAGACGTATAACAAAGCCAGTCATTATGGTTTTTTTTTTCTGCCTGTGTGCTTCCTGACAGGCATGAACGCAGGTCCCTGCGATGATTTTCTTACCGTAGCATGTCGGCTGCTCAACAGATGACGCATGTCTTCCCAGTCTTCATGGAGGCAGCGTTACAGGAAACGGTTGTTTAATTTTGGGATCCTGAAAGGGAATACATGAATCTTAATGGCCAAAAATAAAATATATATGTGTGTATATATATATAGTTGTTTCTACAAACCTTTTAACATCAACAAACTGTTAGCTGTGCTTTGATCAGAGCTGCTACACAGTTTTAGTTAGATTTCAGTTTATTTAGTCAAAGGAAAGCGAGGCCTTCGAAACACAAGTAACTTCTGACTGAGAAAATATTTAATGAAAGATCTCATTAAAGTTCCCACTTAGCATTGATTATTTTTGTTCTGTGAGTGTTTCTGAAGTAGCTTCGGGTTGTATAAATGTGTCTCAGGTTCCATATTTCAGTGAAAAATGTGGCCTTTGCCTCTTCGACGCGCCGGCAGCTGGAGAATCCAGTCGTTAAACCAGTTGGAGGGGTTGGCCATTATAAAGTGGGGGCTGCAGTGATATGAAGGATTGTTATCTGGACGTTTGGACGGATCGTTTAACTGGCGACTGAGCTGGCAAAACAACATTAATCAGCTGTTACACACACTCTCACACACACACACACATGCCGAGGGGAGTGAAAGAGAGACCTGCAAAATCAATTTCTTCCTAAAACACAAAACAAACTCGTCTATAATCACTTCTCACGATGAGTTCTCCGGTCAGTACTGTTAAAATATTGACTTTTTGTGAGAGTGCTCCTTAAACATTCTCACACGAGATTCCTTAAAAATTGCCATCAGATTGCGGCAAAATTTCCCAAAGACCAGAACTCCGTGGACCGCACACAGTCCACAAGACTTTACACCTTCTGCCAAACGCTTCTCACAAATCACCGCGAAGAAAATCACCACGGGCCAATGGGAAGGAGGGAAAAGTGGTCCATGTGTGTGTGTGTCTGACTGTGGACTTCATGACTCCCATTTGGAACTTTTCCCAGCCTTACTGGGACCAGAGCATTAACAGGAGTCTGGTGATGGCATAGATTAAATCCTAGTTATCGCCCGCTGCCAAAGGCAAAAGGGCAATAATGTTTTGGTTAGTGTGTGTGTGTGTGTGTGTGCGTGTTTGTTCCTTTGTTGGTTGTGTTTGCAAAACCGCTGGACGACTTCTAATGAAACTTGCAGAAAGCAATAATTGGCTGTACATCCACAGCTGATTGACTTTTGGAGTCACCCCAATACGAGATTGTTGTCGCAGCTAATGGACATTCGTAAACACACGAGGAGTTACAACTCATTTATTGCTACAGATTTGGAACTAAAATCTTATGTGGTTGTAGTCACAAAACACTCAAAAAACTCTAACACACAGGATACCGCACATACCGTTATTTTCAAGGTTTAACCAAACATTTTTTCAACATAAGAGGATTTTAGTTTAAAACTCTGACGTGAGAGTCTCCAAGTGATATGCCTTCCTTCAAGGAATGTAAGGTCTTTTAATGAATCTTAGGCAGCTCAGGTTATTGTTTGGGTTAATACATCCACATGGGTGTAAAGTCCTCATAAGGATAGCTGCACAGACTTTTAGTGTGAGTGTGCATAGGTGTGTGTGCATGTGTGTTGCAAATCTCTCTAATAGCAACTGGCTTCTTCACTGTGTCACTTTGTGTTTAAAAGCTGAATAGTTTCCTGAGGAAACGCTAGTTCAAGAGCTGGCGAGGAGCCTCTGCCTGCTCTGTAATTTTCAGACACACACACAGACACACATATGTATATATACAGGTCATTAATCAGATTGTGGTATAACTAATCCTTTTCAACCTCTGTGATGGTGATCAGAGATATTAAAATATGATACAATTTATGACACAAATATGAGCATTTATTAAACCGTATCCAGTGTTTGTTCTTTAGTCACAAAGTGCATCGATTTGATTGGTTACTAAACCCTGATTACAATATTATCAAAATTAAACCTTTCAAGCTAAAGTTTTAGACTAAGATAATTTCATGTTGAGAAATGATGAGATGTAGCCATTTTAGTCAAACCTGGAGAAGACCGTTACGTGCAGTCTCAGTTTATCTCAATACCTGGAACACTGACTGAACTGAACAGACAGGCACACACACACAAAGACATTATCGCCTGCCTCCACCTATCAGTGGCGGGCGATGTTGTGGCACTCATATTTCTTTGCTATGTTTTAATTTTAAGTTTGAATTCTATAAAATCTTGTCTTCCTCAGGTGTTTCAGGAGAACCAGGACTTAAAGGAGAAGTGGGTCCAACAGGAAAGATGGGGCCCTTTGGAGACAAAGGTGGAAGGAAATAGATTTTAATTCTTCTTTTATTCTGATGTTGAAGTTTTTATTACTAGTTATTATTACTAGTTTACTTTAACATCACACATGCTACAAACACCCCATTTATTGATTTATATATATATATATATATATATATATATATATATATGAGGCTTTAAAACAATAATAGCTGAATACTACATGTGCATCATTTGCTACCTAAAGTCTACGGCATGATTTGTAATAAATTAGCAAAATCAGCCGGAGTCGGGTTTTGTTGCCAACAGTTACGAGTTGTTTGTTTACATTTGAACACTGACATGTTCACTTCAGACAGTATTGAGTCGGTAAAATATTCCCCAGATGTAAACAGAGTCAGAGGGAGAACGATGGAATCAAAGACGTCAGGTCGAAAGCAAAACTGTAAAGTTCTTCTCTGTTCTTCTTCTGAAAAGAAACGTCGATTAAAAGCTGCGAAGACGAGAGTCGACAGAAGTGGAGTCGTTTTGGGGGAGGAAACTGAGCGGGGGAGAGCGTTAAAACAAAAGTTAGGCCCAAGATCAGATGCAAATGAGCCGTGGAAAGCTGAACTACTGTTCGCCAAATATAGTTGTAAACAAATGTGAGCAAAATATGCTGTTTTCTAATGAAAACTGATAAGTTTAACTTATTTAACCCCAAAACAAGCATTTAATGGTGTAGAAATGGTTGAATACCTAAAAAATTATAATCAAAAACATGGATAAATCACATATTTTGACAGATTTTATGCCTTCAAGCAACAAGAATGAAAGATAGAAAAAAAACATAATCCTGCTGAGTGATGTCATGCAGTTGCTTTGCCCAGGGTATCTTTATTTCTACTTTTATGAGCAGGCATGTTCCCCTGCCTCTTTAGACCTCTGTATTCATTATGTTTAATACGCTTACAGGAAAGTGGCCGTGCAGCAGCCATCTCAGAAAACCAGTGAGGTCACAGTGTTGGATTTACCTCCATCCTGGAAGCCTGTGGCCCATAAAAAACCTGCGGTTTACTCAGGAGCATCTAAAACACAGCTACCTTTCAATACAATCTTGTATTAAAACACTACATCTGCAGTAAGCAAAGGATAATTCAGCTCTTCTCAAGTTTGCTTTTTGAACGAGTTTAATTCTGACTGGATTGATGAGCTAGTGGCTAGTCCGAGCAGCTGCCATCTTAAAACAACTCCAGTCTTCAAAGTTTCATTGTGTTTTTTGTAAATAATGTTTTTAAAACGCCACAATCATTTTTCACTTTACATGGTAATCCCAGCAGAAACCTTTTGATCTTCCTGCTGGAAGTGCTACAGCCAGCTGTCGCTGCTTTTTGGGCTTAGAAACAACCCTAGAATTCTAGGTAAATAATTGTGTATAGCCAAATCATTGGTGAAATGTCTTTGTCCACATCGAAATATAAAAAAAACAATCTGATTACAGAACACTTTTGGGGTCAGATCATTAATTTGGTCAAAATTAAAGTCTCTTTCTTCAATCTGAGGTCGTTCAAAGAGCTATCCACAGCAAGTAAGATGATAAGTATTCGTAACCTTTCCAGAGAATCCCACTTTTAAAGGTTTAAACTATCACTTGAACTCATGTTTATTTACAAAACATTTCAAACCGGTGTATCTTTTGTCTGCTGCATCTCCATGTGTTGGTCTGCTTAAATTCTGATTATCTGGAGCTAACGGAGAAGTGGGTAAAGAAAATGGATGGATGGATGGATGGATGTATGGATGGATGTATGGATGGATGGATGATAAAAATTAAAATAAAATGAACATTTAACTAAAAGCGAAACAGTTTGTTGTGAAACATGGTTTGTGTACGAGGAGGTGACACCAGCCCCCGTTTGGTGGACAAACTCATGGGACCAATCAAGTTTTTTTGTTGTTTTTTTTTTTTCCACGAGGCAACTTTGTTTTCACAACCATAACACAACAAGGTTTGGTCAGACAGGTTGTTGTGGCTGTTCCTCATCTAAAACTAGGTCACAATGATGTTTGTACGGTTGATCACTTCCCCAAAAACCTGCAACTGCCAGTCTGGTTAATTTCCACTCTGGAGCTAATGCGTAAAAGGAAAATGTTCTGCGTTGGCACTCAGCAGCAAAGGTTTACACAAATAACAACAAATTAATGAAAATATTGCTGTTTTTGTGTCAGCATGTTTTAGGCTGTTTGAAATTGTTTAACGGAAGTTTCACTGGGATCATTTTTGCATTTTATTTATTTATTTTGCAAAAAGCAGAGCTGCAAGATCTCACAGACAAGCGTGACACTGTCATCTGCTGGCTGAATGGTGTAACTACAGGGGGAACATGTGCAAAATATTTGTGTTGGGTCACTCTGGAGTATATTTATGATGAAAAAAGGCTGTGATCTTATCATCTGTAGGTGACAAGGGCCTGAAAGGTTTTACTGGACCAGCAGGTCTGAAGGGGAAAACTGGTAAGGACGTTTAGGCTTATAAAGGACTTTTGTTGCTCTTAGATCAATGAAACAATGCTGTTTTATTAAACTAAACATTGAACTTTTAATGGAATTAAACATTTTGATGGGTAACTTTATTAAAGTAATTTGCAACCATATTTTTTTTAGATGTTCTTGGTAATTTCTCCACCACAGTAATCTATAGGATCAGAATTAAATACCAGTTGTCTTCTCTCCTTTCTCTTCCTGTTGTTTAACAATTCATTTAACAAATGCTGTCGTACATTTATGTTAGGTATAATATCTTACTTGTTAGGTAACCAGTGAGCTGTGTTTACTCATCAGGCACGACGTGTGACTGTGGGAGGTACAGGAAGGTGTTTGGACAGCTGGATGTCAGTGTGGAGAAGCTCAGGAAAGCCGTCCAGTTTGTGAAGAACGGTGAGTCTCCAGAGGGACCTTTTAAAGTTCTGCTGGACACCTCATGACTCAAGGGTAATCACTGCTGATTTCAAGGTGATGGGGTCAAAGGTCAACATCACCCAGTGCTCTAACTGTGCGACAGTGTAACGTAGGAATGTCAAACAGCACAGCTGGACACCTCAGGGGTCAAAGATGATGCCTGTTGATTTCAAGGTTCGTGGGGTCAAAGGTCAAGCTCACAGGTAACCCCTTTGTTAAAACCTTGTCTCTGCTCCTGCATATGACCCTTTTGTTTCCTCCACCAAGGAAGTTCTGTTCTGGTTGTGTCCGTTGGTTTGTTTGTCTGTCTGTCAGCAAAGATCAGGGAAAAACTAACAAACAGATCCGGATGAAATGTTCAGGAAATGTTGGGGGTGTCACAAAATCCCATGGATTAGATTTTACTGCTGATCCAGATTATCATCCGGGTCGCACTATTTTTTTAATCACGCTGTTGCCTTGGCGGAGGTTTGCGCTCTCTGAGTGTTTTGAGTTATCTCTGTATTGTTGGGGCCACATCAGCCTTCGGCCTTTCTTTCGTTTCGCCGTTAAAACCTCAAGCTTTTACCCGAGCTTCTCGTGTTGGGGTCTGCATTCCTGGGTCCGATCTCTCCGCCAACCGTGACCCAGTCTGCTGTACACAGCACTAAGAACTAACTAACTTTAAAAACTTTACGTGAACATGTTTTTAAAAGTCCTTTTACTCGTATAAAGAGCATTAAAGGCCTCACGTCTGAGTATATGAGATGTGTTAATTAGTCGTACATAAATCCGATCACTCAGGTCCACAGGCTGTGGAAACTTAGTCATACTTTGTACCTTTTCCAAATCAGGAGGAGCTGCCTCTTGCATGTGTGCTCCAGTGAAGTGAAACATCCTGACTTTGGATCTGAGAGAGGTCCTAACTGGAAATATTTTCTGAAAGCAGATTAAGTAGTTTTCAATTTCATAAGACTTTGATTAAGTTTTTATTGTATTTTAATTCTACATTAGCATTGTCTTTTCCATTTGTATTTTTATACAGGTTCTCCTCCTGTTTTTTCTTTCTTTCTTTCTTTATTGGATTTTAGGCAGGTGTCATTATCAGGAAGCCCATTGTGTTGCGCTATGCAAGAAATGTGCTAAACAAATACTTCTCGATTTTATTTGCAATCCCCTGCCCTTTTCAAAAGTTTCCCCTCAAGTAAGTGGCCATGGACCTGGAAGTTGTTGCTCAGATCCCTATAAACAGAGTCAGTTATTGTGGTACAATATATGTGTCAATAAAAGAATAATTCCTCTGTTGCAATTTAGGTTTTCAAATCTTTCTCGTGCAGTTGTCTTGAGCGTGAAGGAGACAGAGGAAAGATACTACCTCCTTGTGAAGGAGCCCAAGCGGTTCAGAGAAGCTGCGCTGAACTGCAAGCTGAGAGGAGGCGCCCTGGCCATGCCAAAAACCAGTACCATTAACCGCCTCATGGCAGACTACATCAGTCAGACAGGACTGGCGAGGGTTTACGTGGGAGTGCAGGCGCAAGGCAGAGACTCGGTGAGTGTTTATAGCCCTAAGGTGGAAATAATGACAGCATGTCGCCTTTTCTGCTCCTGTGATGGATGAGTTGAACCTTAGAGAAACAAACTGTACTGGAGAACGAGCACTTTCTGTGAAACGCAGTCAGGATGCTGAGAGCTGGGTGACTGGGCTGTTAAAGCTAAAAGCAGCAGGACACTCCCTGAAAAAGGCAGACGTAGCAAAAGGCTAGCTAAAAGAAGCAAGATACTAGCTAAAAACGAATGTAGTGCAAGAAGGCAAAAATACAGCACATATGCTAAAGCAGATTATAAACAGAACAATGTTTTTGAAGGAACTGAAGAGATTTTAATGTAACTGTATAGGGTAAAATGTAGTTAAATAAAGTTCAGTGTTTTGAAAAGTGAGTAAGTTACACCCACCAAAAGCCCCAGCAGCCATCTCCTGAATGAGCTGAACGTTTTGATATAAGAATGGCTAAAATAGTTAAATCTCTTTTGCAGAGTTCAGATCTTCTGAAGTGAGGTTCTGTGGAAGAACATCATCATTATTACCCTCACAATTTTTCTGCAGGACCCCACGTCAAACTACCCAAACTATCCCTTTACAGCTGATTTCTGTCTCCCGTTTCTCCCCTTTCAGAATGGAACCGGCAGGTATCTGTATGCGGACTCCAGCCCTCTGCAGGAGTTTGCTGCTTGGAGCCAAGAGGAGCAGCTCCAACCCGGATCATCCCCCAGCACCAACTCCAGCTGCGTGGAGCTGCTCAGCACCGGGACATGGGCTCACGTGGAGTGTGAAACCACCCTGTTTTTCATCTGCGAGTTCCCAAAGAGCAGGAGAAGAGGAGGAGGAGGAAGAGGGACGCCTGCTCCGGCATCATAATGCCGACTCAGCAGTCACACAGTTACAGGCCCAGATATTCAGCAGCCTCTCCGTTCGTACAGCGGTCTACGCTGTGAGGTACAAGGACATTGTTCAGGGTTTATCGCAACTGATGCTGTCATTGGAAGATTGCACATATTTTCTAATATCGTGGTGGTGGAGGGGGGTGGGGGGTTCTTTTAGCATAGCAGCTCCTGAAATGTGGAACAAACTCCACCTCCATGTCAGACAGGCTTCCCTATTGTCGGCTTTTAAAACTCTTCTTAAAACCCTTAAAACTGTTTTCCATGGCTTTTAAAGGGGACCTATTATGCAAAATTCACTTATTACATGTTTTTGTACTTCCATTTGGGCATCTACTGCTTCTAGAGATAGTCCAAGCTCAAAACAATAATACCCAGCCATTTTTTGGCAATAAGTAAATGTCTTCTGGTTGTCTTTTGAGTCGTGTTTTCTTGTTGACTCTGCAGCACTTTGGTCCGCTGTGGCGTTTTAAAGTTTTCCAGAAATAAAGCTGGATTGGAGCTTTCATATCTAGTGTGACTCTTTATACGTTGCACCGTGCAATAGTTTATGAGCTGTGATCATTCTAAATTTGATAGCTTGTGTTTCTGGTGTCACAAGTTTTCTCAAATTTCCTCTCATGTTTGCCATCAAATCTAAACCAGCCGATCAGCGAGCTGTGACTCTTCACCACACCACTCACCAATTGTCCTTGCTTGAATCTTTACTTTTTTTGGTGTTTTATTTGCAGCTTTAATGTAATAGCTCCAGTTTTAGAATGCATATTCCAATAATATTATTTAAAATGTTGAAAAAAAATAAATAAATTTGGGCTTTATTTTATAAATTTCATGACATTTGATCACTGTGTAGAGTCTAATCAGTGCTTTAAACTCCATTCAAACACCAATGGGGCACACATCAGGGACAATGAGGGTTCAGTGTCTTGCCAAGAAACACTTAAACACCTGACTGCTGTCAGGAATCGAACCAACTCTTTCAATGGAGGACGACTGTAACCACTGATCCACAGGCACACTGTCCAAAGTGTAATGTTGGACGGAACTTAGAAGACCTCTGATGTCATCACCTTAATGCTGATGACATCACTCTGTTGTCACAAAGGCAGATGATGACATCATTAGGTGTCATCAGTTAGCTCCTCCCTCTGCCTTTGATGTATGTACTGTTCATAACAGATTCACACCTATTCACACCTATTCACCTATTCACACAGGACACAGGACGGATCAGAGAACTGTAAAAGTTGGTTATCTTTTTGTATTTAATTCAATATCTTTTGACAGAAAACAATGGATAGCGACATAGAAACCAAAAAGATTGTGGTTTATTCAGTAGTTACAAAGCTTATTTCTTTGGTTTTGGAGAAATTGAACCTGCCCATAACAGATGTCCATGATAAAAAGGCAGTTCAGCTTTTTCACAACATTTGGCCACATGTTGAAGACATTAAGAATGAATTTTGTCCAGGTATAGTAAATGATGTAGAAATAAGCCTTATAAAGGATTTACTAAAAATATTTCGTGATCTTGACCAATTATGTTTGATGCTGATGTCAGTGAGACCTTTAAATGAGATGGCCATTGAAAGTTTTAGAAATTTTCTTCAGAAATCAAACGTGAAAAGATATTTTAACAAATTCTGTTACAATATAGGCAACAACTGGCACTGGATATTACTGGGCACAGTTAGTGCAGCAGCTGTATGGAAAATACATTCTTCAGTTGAAGTGTTGAGAATTGACTTAAAGTATTATCCAAGATTATACTTTGAGTAACATATTAACACGGAAAAATAGTGAAATCTAGAATGACAAGCAGCCATAAAAACATGACTGTCAATCTAGTTATGAGGAGACTACTGTAAAATCTGTGTTTAGATAAAAGTAATAAGTGAAATACCAAAACAGCTCAACAAATGTTTGAACTGGGTTTAGCTCCGGTTTTTCCCATTTAAAAATAAGGCCTATATATATTTTTTACAGTTTCTTTGATTTACTAAAACTCCCCTGTTAAAAAGCTGTTTAATTATTTTTATTATACATTTGTGTCCCTTCTTTTCTTACTCTTTACTTCTGTGGAAGGTTTTAAATAATTATTATCCTGGATAATATCTTCACAGGTTTTCTACAGAACCACACTTTGAAAAATACAAAGGCTAGCTGTATGTAGCAAAAGGCTAAAGCAGAAAGAACTTAGCTAAAACTACCAAAAGGCAAGCTAGAAGATAAAACTTCAGATGTTGAGATGTTTTGAAGTGAGGTTCAGTGGAAGGTTTTAAAATGCCAAGTTGTTAACCAGTTAGCCTAGTCTCTTCAAAGTTAATCTTATCAATGTTTACTTTTCTAAGAAAATCCAATCAAAAAATGCACTTAACTGTACATGGTAATTTGCTTCAGAAGGGCAAATGTCAGATAACTTTATTCCATAAACGCCTAACTTTTGAAACTGGATCAGAAGTTACCCATTTTACTGCAACTCCACAACCTTGTTAGCACAGGCTGCTAACTTCTGGCTCTGATGTTCACCACTGCTTTAAAGAAGGAAAATGGTTAATGCATTGTTTTTAGATAACACCTTTCTTTCCAACCAGCACTTTTCAACATAATCTGTCCTCATTTGCCCATCCACACACACATCCGTACAGCACTCTGCTACATCTCTACATCTGAATAAATCACTCTGTAGCAGTGGGGCCCAATCCTGGTCCTGGAGGGCCACTATCCTGCATGTTTTCGTTGTTTCCCTGCTCTTCAGCAGGTCTTCAAGTTCCACAGAAGCCTGTTAATCACTCACTCATTCAAATCAGGTGTGTCAAAGCAGAGAAACACCTAAAACATGAAGGATCGTGGCCCTCCAGGACCAAAGACTTGGAGGAATCAAACGTAATGTTATGCATATAACTACTGTTCCCTGAAGGAGAGGAACGAGGTACAACATATGTACTATGGGATATCACGCTCCCGCGTGTCCTGGCTGAAGACACCTTTAATCACGCCTTTAGGCAAATGACGTGATGACGACAAGTGACAGCCCCCGCCTGCACTATGTAACCGTCCGTCATC
>NC_051445.1:17190677-17201991 GCF_001649575.2 Kryptolebias marmoratus
CATAGTGCAGGCGGGGGCTGTCACTTGTCGTCATCACGTCATCACGTCATTTGCCTAAAGGCGTGATTAAAGGTGTCTTCAGCCAGGACACGCGGGAGCGTGATATCCCATAGTACATATGTTGTACCGAGTGAATCGACTGAAAGGGAACCTCCATCTCTTTCAATGCAGGACAACTGCTCTAACCACTGATCCACAGGCACACAATCCTTTTGATGACATCAGCACCTTAAGGCTGATGACATCACTCTGATGTCACAAAGGCAGATGAGGACATCATTAGGTGTCATCAGTTAGCTCCTTCCATTGCCTTTGATGTGTTCTCAGTTCATAACATTCTGTTCACACAGGACACAGGACGGATCAGCGAATGGTAAACGTTGGTTATCTTTTTATATTTAATTTAGATCGATATCTTTTAACAGAAAACGATGAATAGTGAAGAAAGCAAAAGATTTTTGGTTTTTTCAGTAGCTACAAAGCTTGTTACTGTAGTTTTAGAGAAAATTAACATACCTAAGACCGAATTCCATGATGAAAAGGCAGTTCAACTTTTTCACAAACTCTGGCCACATGTGGAAAACATTAACATTGAATTTTGTTCAGATATAGTGGATGATGTAGAAATAAGCCTTATAAGGGATTTACTTAAAAAATTAGATGATCCTGATAAATTATGTTTGATGCTGATGTCAGATACAGCTTTAAATGATGAAATCTTCAGAAATCAAAACTTGAGAGATATTTTAGCAAATTCTGTAACTATACAAGCAACAACTGGCACTGGATATTATTGGGCACAGTTAGTGCAGCGGTTTTGTGGAAAATACGTGGAAAAAACTACTTTATACTTTTAACAATGTATTAGCACAGAAAAATAGTGAAACCTATGGAGGACCGAAACTGACATTATCAAAAATGAAAGCAGAAATATATATTTTGCTTTTGCCTTTTCCTTAAATAGTGATGACTATTTATTGTTTCCCTTTCCAAACCCCCAGAGCATTATTGTCAAGCAATGTTTATATTTTGTTTGTGCCTTTTCCTTATACAAGCGTTTGCACACAGCAATGTAAAAAGAGGAGACAAGGAAATGTCAAAAGAACAAACACTTGTATAAGGAAAAGGCAAAAACAAAATATATATATTTCTGCTTTTATTTTTGATTATGTCAGTTTTGGTCCTCCACAGTTTAAAGCAGCAGCTAGCATGTAATTCTGTGTCTCCCTTTTCATCCTTCCTAACCCTGTATCTGCTTGTGATGCTGCTGTTCATCTTTCTGTCCCTCATCAGCACAAATGGAGCTGCTGAGCTGAGGCTGAGCATCTGTCTGGCTGTAACCTTCAGCTGTGGTGCTGCTGCTCGCTTCACCGCTGAATATTTCTGTTAGTTTGTGACATTTAATTGCTTCAGCCTCTAAATGTCACAATTTCCCCCCCCCCCCTCACCTCCTCAGTGCCACCCTTTTCTTGTTGCTTTTTTACTGCTGGTATCCATGTTTATTTTGGATAAGCGCTACACTACCAGTACAGTATACAGAAAACAACTCCCTACTTTCTGAGGGGTATGCAGACACATTGCAGGTGCCCCCCTTTTCTTTTCTTTTTGTATGCATTTAAATCTTATTTATTCACGCACATATAAAGTACAATACCTGATCTTGTATTTGGCCCATCAGAACATGTCTGTGGGCAATTCTCCACCATGTACTGCCTCAATGAGTCCCCCATTTTGTGTGGTGATGGCCATTTGGCCTTGTCTCAGCCCTTTCCTCTGCACCTCTCTCTTCCTCTTCCTCCTCTTCATCATCTGCACCTCTCTGTTTCACATTTTCCTCTTTGGTGACTGACTTGTCATGTCTGCCTGCACAAATTTCCCCAAAAGGACACAGTGAATAAGTAGTCAGCAGAAATTCACACCCTCCTGGGCATCTAGGTTTTTGTGGCCCCTCCAGGTCACACTGTCATTACCGACGTGGGTATTGAAGTCCCCGTAAGAATGGAAGAATCCCCCAGCTGGAGCACCTTCTAGTACCCCCGCTAAGGACTCCAAGAACTGCAGTTCGGCACATCGACACAAACAACAGTCAGAGCACCATTTACACATGATTGAGCTCCTGGAGACGTTATAGATTTTGCAGTGTTGACTGTAAAAACCTGACCTGTGTGAATGTGTAAGGTGTCATTGTTCGGTCATGCAACTCTGAAAGAGAGGAGTTCTCTTCAGCAGATGGTGAAATTGTCATTCAGAAGGATTGGAGAGCCCCGACAGTCAGTCCCATCCCTGTACAGCAGACAGGTGCAGCGGACAGCCACTTCTGTTGTAAACGATGACTTTCATCCCCTCTAGAGGGAGTTTCAGCTTCTTCCCTCTGGAAGAAGATTCTCAGTCCCTAAATATAGGACCAGACGTTTTAAAAACAGCATTGTTCCGGCCACTGCTCCTGAATCGAACAAGCTAAAATGATGCTGCCACTTTCGATGGTTTTTATTGGATTTTAATGGATTTAATAGATTAGGTTTAGATTAGTTGGTTTTTATGTTTTTTAAGTCTTGCTCCACTCTTTTTGTGCCCCGCTTTGATTTCTGTCGGTGTTATGATGTTTGCGAGTGTGTATACATGTTCTGAACCACTGCAAAACAAGTCTACCTAAGGGTATTAAAAAAGTGACCTTGAACTTGTTTTAAAACTAGCATTCATTAGCTCATCAGTACAGTCTGATCAGGCCCATTTCCAAAGAGGAGTTTGCCATCTTAAAAAAAAAAAAAACTTCAGTCACGTGACAAAACAATGCAGCTTTTCAAGCTTCAATTTCACCAATTACGACACCTTTCCACTATTTTTATCTGCTCCTACAGGCCCCCTGATATTGTGCGATTGAATCCAGATCATATTCATCTTGACTCGTTGCCACACTGAAATGAACACTGCCCTCTCAGAGGTTATGTCAACATTGGCTCACGTAACCAAAATCCAAGCTAATCATTAACTTTGGCTTACTATTACCAAACAGTTTCAGCGTATAGTTAAGGGCAGAATCTGTTAGAACGATTTATTTCTCTTTCAGCTGCTTCTCAAACCCTTAAACTAGCTTTACGTGGATCATGTCTTTGCACTCACTATCGTTCCTCAGCCAGTTTAATTTAAATAAATGTAATTTCTTTTTCACCTTCACTATAATGTTCCACAGTTGTGGTATCTGCTGGGTGGTAGCTGCAATGGTTCACAGGGGTGGGGGCAGGACTGCTGCCTTCACTTGGTGTTGGACAAATGACCTCCGTGGATTATTAAGGTTTGACCATGAGAGCGAGTGAAACACCCTGAACCAGTGACCTCTGTGTTGCCTTTCATGTTCCACCTTGGCCAGTTAATATAAAAAGAGCAGGGAGACAGAAAAGCTGACAGCAAAATGATAAAAGTAGCTAAAAGCTGCAAAATGGTAGCTAAAAGTAGCTAAAGGCTAGCAAAATGAATCAAAAAGGTAGCAAAAGTAGCAGAAACTGCTGAAAACAAAAAGTAGCAAATGGGTAACTTAAAGCTCAAAATAGAACTGTATCTAAAAGCTAAAACTAGCAGAAGAGTAGCTTAAAGCTAAAAGTAGCATAAAAAGACAGAAATTCAGCAAGTATGCTGAAGCAAGTTTCAAAGATAATGTGTTTGACAGATGTGGGGAGACCCTAATGTATTTCTGCTGAGAAAACGTTGGCAAATAAAGTTAAGTATTTTGAAAGTATGAAAGTCACAAAGTCATAGTACCCAGCTCCTGCTCTTGGATGAGCACAAATTATGGAAAAATAAATAAAATCAAACAAAAACAGCTAAACAAAAAACTGTTACATGACTTATTTCTGTATGTTGCGTTTATAACTCTGTTGCCATAGCAGCAGACTCCAGCTTTAACGTTAAACTTTCACTTTCATTAAAACTAATAATCAAACTTAAGGTTTGTCACGTTCTTGACGCGGATTCAAGACGTAGAAACGTTGATTCAGAAGCTTCCGAGACGTCCTTGAACGCCTCACTGGTTGCTAAGGAGTGGCCGCTGCACCTGTCCAACCTGTTCAGAGGTTCTGAGGTGAGGTGGGGGGGGGACACATGACTCCGGAGGAATTTCTCTGTCCCCTCCTCTGGCTCCTGTCTTTTGTTTAGCGGTTTGTCTCTGAGGGAGACAGCAGAGTGAGAGGCAGAGAGGAGAGGACAGGAGGAGGGGGAGACAGACGAACAGACGGACAGAAGAAGAAGAAGAAATATGTCGGAACCACCAGCCGCTAACCCCGCCGTCACCTCGTTCCCAGCGCCAGCTATCTCTTTACCTTTGGGACTGGAGGTGTTGAGGACTTACTCGGGAGCCCTGGTCTGTTTGGAAATAGTAAGTGTCGCTTAATGGAAAGGTTATTTCAGGGCAGGGCACCCTGGCGGTAACCTTTCCTCCTCTGGTGTCTGTGTAATCGTCGTGGCTGTCGGTGCCCTCAGGCTGAACTTCTCTCAGCCTGTTGGCAGCCCTGACTGTAACAGTCCGAACGTGTTTGTTTAACAGAACCTGTCACGCTCAGCTGGATAGATTAGAGCCATTATCGATATTAATATTTATGAGAGTGGAGATAAGAGTTCACAGGTAAGCCCTGCTTGAGTTGTGCCTTCATATCAGCGCCCTACAAGGTGACCTCTAACCCTGCCTCCTCAGGCAACCTCTGAGCTGATATGGAAACAGCTGAAGGCATTTATAGGCTCTCAGGTGTTAGACACGAAATGCTATTTATTTATTTATTTATTTATTTATTTATTTATTTAAACTTGTTACCAAATCAGGACGATGCCTTAATTAAAGGCGCTTCCAGTAACTGTCTTGGACTACAGCACTTAAAGTTAATGAGCCTTTAAGTGCTTTGATAAGGCAGTTATAGTCCTTGAACTTGTCCACATTTTTGTCACTTCACAACCACTAACTTTAAAGCAGTTTACTGGGGTGTCGTAAGTTTGTTGAAGCGGCAGGCAAAAGTGTGCATTTGTCTTCAGCCCTCTTTACTCTGATACCCCCCAAACTACTATCTGGTGCAACCAATTACCCTCAAATGACTCCTAATTGGTAAACAGAGTCCACCTGCGCCTGACTTAATCTCATCATGTCTCATGTGCACAGCTGTTCTTCAAAGGCCTCGGAGGGGTTAAAACTGTGATCAAAAGGGCATCGTGAAGCCCAAGGAACACACCAGACGGGTCAGATGAGGAAGTTGTTGGGAAGTTTAGAGCAGGGTTTGGTTACAAAACAACGTGCCGAACTTTGTCTCGCGGAGTGCCGTCCAAAAGAATACGGGAACAACGTCAGACGTGCCAAGACGCTGCCGTCCACCTGAACTGACGAGCCGGCGTCAGTCTTGAGAAGCAGCCAGAAACTCCCGTGGATCCACAGCTCAGGCGAGAGAATCTGTCACAATCCCATCCCGCCCTTCACAGAAAGAGTGGCCATTTTTGAAAGGCTGCCGTAAGCCAAGCCGTTTTTTTTCAGTTTGCTACAAGCCGTGTAGGGGGCGGGGGACACAGCAAACAAGTGAAAGGTCATATAAGGCGGAAAAGTAACGCCCTAACCCCCTAAATACGAAACGCTACGTGTGTCAGAAAGCTAACCCCGCACGTCGCCCGGAAAACACAATCCCCACTGTGGAACACGGCGGTGGCGGCGCCATGCTGTGGGGATGCTTTTCTACAGCGGGGGACTGGGAGAGCTGGTCAGCGTCGATGGGGGAGGATCCAGCTAGATCTACAACGGAATGGGTCGGATCAACGCGTGTTCAGGCGTTCGAATGGCCCGCTCAGTGAGGAAAAAACACACTAAGATTTGGAACTTTGGATCCGGTTTGAATGAGCTGGAACTCATTTGCAAAAAAGAATGGGCAGAAATGTCTTTAGGTGGTCCTGCAGAGCATCGACTGGGCTAAATACAAACGCACTCATTTCAGGTTTTTATTCCCATTTCTGCCACTTTGTGTTGCTCTGTCACAGAAAATCCCAGGAAAGAAGTTTGAAGGTTGTGGTTGTAACATGACAAGATGTGAAAAAAGTTCCAAGTACGCACTGTTTTTGTCTAATTTATATTTATTTTAGTTTATAATTTGTATAATCTGCTTTTTTGAGCTTTGTATTTTAATCTCCTTGTGTTCTTTTTTTTGCACAAATTCCTCTTTTCTGCTTCTCTTTCTTCGGCTGAAGCAAGCACCTTCCCCGTTTTGTTTGCCGTATATTTGCATCCTTGTTATCTCAGCATATGCAGACATCCACAAGCCCAAACCCGTTCCTCTCATCTCGTCCACAACGAACAGAAGGCCGGTCACGTATCTCTCTCTCTCTCCTACAGTAATATTCGGTTAGCCTCCTTTAAACAAAGTATGTGACGCGATCAGAAGCTGTGCAGATAATCAACCTGAACTGAAAAGCTTGTTTCCTTAAATGTCTCGGGAAAAGAGGCAGCCATTTAAAAAGGACTGATCCAGTTAGTTAGTTTATTTATTTTTATTTCACACAGCAAATTTGGTGAGGAGAGTAGGTCCACTGCCCGCTTTTCAGCTGGCGCGTGACCCTGGAGTTTATCTGGTTCCGTTAGAGGAGGTGGTGACAAACGATCAGACCCATAATGATTGAGGCGAGCAAATCTGAGCGGGACAGACGGGAAATAACCCGGCTGATGAGCCGTCGTTTCAGATGGTGTAACAACTCTGTTCACTAACAAACCTGCGCTTTCAGATATGAAGAAAATAAAGCTGCCAATGACACTAGCCCTCATATACTCATATCTCTGCCAAAATACACATTCAGGTTTCTTTTTGGCACACGTTAAATTGCGATGTCGTTCTTTTTAAAGGGCACTGAAAAAAAAGCGCCAGAACTGTGCGTTTTGCGACAGTCTGTCGGTCACAGAACGTCCAAAGAGCTCTTCTTTTAGTCGTCTTTTTATATCTGAGTGACTTTGGATGATTCAGAGTTGACTGAATAGAAAAAACAAAGTCAATTTTATTTATTTTTTTGAAACTGAATTAAAAAAGCAGTCAGTATTCAAAACTTCGGTAGACCAGCTCTAAGAAGAACTCCTTCAAAGATTGTAAGAAAGTTTTGTTTCTTGCCGACCAAATATAAAGAACTTGGGGATGACTGAAGGCTTTCACAGAGTCTTGTTTCATTGTTTGTATTTATCCCCAGTGGGTTTTAAATGCTGGTGGCTTCCTCCAGTGTGTAAGAGGAAAATGTTGTCAACATTATGGTTCCACAAAGAAACTGTTGCTGTTATTTGTTTGACATGCACAGGTAACGTTCCCACTTTTAGGCTTTCCTGAAGCAGGGTGCCTACAGTGCATTTATGGCATTACAGTGTAGTAAGAGGAGTGCTCTGGGTATCTGACACATGCCTGTTGTTTTGTTCGTTTTCCAGTTGTTCGGCAGTCTCGTATGGATCCTGGTAGCCTCCTCCAACGTGCCTGTGCCTCTGCTGCAGGGCTGGGTGATGTTTGTGTCCGTCACAGCCTTCGTCCTCTCTTCTTCCTACCTCACACTCCTCGTCACGGGTTTGGCTGACCGCATCAACACGGACTGGAACTTCTTGGTAAGCCGTAGATAAACAGCTTCATTAATGGCTGCCTGTCAGACCATCAGCTTGGAAAATGTTCACCAGTGGAGCCTAAAGAGAACTGTATCACATGTGTTGTTGCATAAGAAGAGCATTTGAGTTCTTTTAAGAATAATGTATATAACAATAAATGTCTAGAATTCCTTGAAGGAATGCACATTAGCTGCCACCTTTCATGCTCAAATTTTAAAAATAACGTTATCTGTGATCTCAGAGGATACTGGGAGATCTTGCATGATCTGTTCGCGCTCAAAATATGTAATGGGAATGACTCTTGGCTACTACCACACCAAATTTTAGCTCAGTATGTGTATATGTGAAAGAGTGGTAGCCATTTTTGTGTTTTCTGAGGTCAGTTAGCTTGAATTAGGCTGACTCTAAAAGTTAACTGGTTTTAAATGTTCATCTAATTATAACTTTGAGGGTTTCATTAAAATCCATCCTGTGCTTCATAAGATATTTTGCTAACAGACATACTGAGCTCCGAAGGTTAACGCCGAAGTTCGCCGTTAAGCAGCGGGTGAAGAAGCAAGAAGTGGAGCAGGTTCCGCGCTGAACGCTGCGGCGGCGGCTCACACGTGTGTGTGAGGCCTGGGCTCTCCTCAGCGGCCACGCCCAGAAGCCAGGAGTAGCCGGGCGTGTGGGGTTGTTTGTTTTCAGCCGAACAATGAGTGACATGGATGATGAGCTCACACCGAAACGAAACAAAGCCCCGCTTGTATTCCCACCAGGCTCACAGTCAGCAGCACAGACAGCCACTGGGACACACCCCGTCTCCCTTTTCCCCACTTTGTAGCTCTGACAGTCTCTGTGTTGTTTGGATTTTTCTTCATATTGCCAATTTCGAATCCTGTCGTTCTTGTGGACGTTTAATTGTCTTGGGCTCATGTTTGACACTGTGCTTTGCTTGACTGGTTGTTGAAGACTGTTGCTTTTTGTTTCTTTTTTTTTTTTTTTAATATTTAAAGGGGTAATTTTGAGGATGAAGTGCGTCTTGCTTCAATAACCAGTGCATCATTTATCGTACTAAAACATTACGACTACTTGCATATATAAGGCACTCTGGTTTATAAGGTGCACTGTCGTTTTTTGAGAAAATTGAAGGCTTTTAAGTGCGCCTTATAGTCTGGAAAATACGATAATAATTATTTAGTTTTATTTATTCTTGAATGCTAAACAGTTGTTCATGCCTGAGCAGTTTTTAGCTAATCTTTCAACCTGGAATTTACAGCAATAATAGTACCCAAAATACTCTAGATTAATGAAGTTAAATTTGAAACAGTTGTTTGAAATGATTCTTAAACTCAGTACTTTGTGTCACCACCTCAGCAGCCTCCGGCCTCTTCAGGTCCGTCTTCATGAGCTCGATACTCTAGTCACTGGGTGTCCAACAATCTTTGAACTAAAGCAGAGATTCTCAGTTGGGTTCTGACCAGGCCGTCCCAGGACGTTACATCACTGCAGTGTTGCTTCAGCAGAATGTTTGGGAACATCTGTCCCAGACTCAAACCAATGGAAGACTCAAATGGGTTTCCCTGGAAAAACTCAGCTACACAAGGGGGACAAAGTTGAAAAAAAAACCGACCGATCTCGAGCAATATTTATTGAAAAAAATACTTAATTAACTGTGGTTTTGAATGCAATATGTGAAATCATTCATTTAGAAATATTACACACCTTTTCCCAGTTGCATATTATATAGAATAAAGAACAAATGTACCTTAAAGAACAAAGAAATGTAGGTTGAACTTAAAAAGACACATCATTAGCATTCATTTCCTCTGCTTTGTGAATTGTTCTCCATTAAAACAGCTAAAAAGCCCTCAACAGAACTCCAAACATACAGCTACTAACATTTAACTTTGAAACAAGAAGGAAATACAGAAAAGGACAATAAGCCTTAAAGGAGACTTGCTGTTCCTCTGATGCACATTGACTCAAGTCAGATAATTCCATATTGTTTCTTGACTGCAAGTTTATTAACAAGAGTTTGATGTTGTCTGTTGCCCCTTTCCACGTCAAAAATCAAGGATTATTGAGAAATTAAAACTTCATTTTCTTGGCTTCAAAATACCTGTCACAGGAAGACTTCACTAAACAATAGAGACTCAATCTGTCACAGACTGGATGGCCCGATAGAATAATATGTAAATGTTATCTTGGGGGGGCCAGATAAAATGTTACCAAGGGCCGGACCTAAATCTTCAATTTTTGGTCTCATCTGACCACAGCACCTTCTTTCATGTGTTTAAGGAAGAAACTCCTAACAGCCCAGCTCCGTGCATCCTGTAGTAGAAGGTTGGATCGGCTGCATCAGGGCTGTCTTCGCTGATTATTGCCTTGTGGAGAGTTTCTTGTCCGAGCTCTGACTCTGCAGCCGTGTAATGTAGGAATGTCACACCTCCTGGGTCAAGGATGATCCTTACTGATTTCAAAATCATACGGTCAAGGTCACGGGCGAGCCCTTTGTGAAAACCTAGTCTGTGCTTCAGTTCTAGACACACGTGTTCAGGACGGTTGTGTGAGGGAATTCATGCTTTGGGTTTTAAATATTCTGACAGGTGAATTATGTACTGTTGGCGGTACTCCTGTTTTATATATATTTGAAATATTTTTATCCATTTAATTTGAATATTCTGGAGTATTTTGTGTTGATTTATTAAATGGTAAACGGCTTGCACTTGAATAGCACTTTATCTAGTCCAAGGACTCAAAGCTTTACACTTCAGTCAGTCATCCACCCATTTATCCACTGATGGTGGTAAGCTACATTGTAGCCACAGCTGCCCTGGGGCAGACTGACAGAAGCCACAGAGCCCTCTGACCTCCACCAGTAGGCAAGGCAGATGAAGTGTCTTGCCCAAGGACACAACAGCTGAGACGTGGCCGGAGCGGGGGTTTGAACCGTCAACCCTCTGGTTACAGGACGAACCCCTACCTACTGAGCCATAATCACTTCTAATCAGTTCTAAAGTCCAATTTCAACATAACAAGGGGGTGAATACTTTCCCAACCCACTTTACAAAAGTTCTCATTCCTGTAGTTGTTTAGCCCTGGATAAAGGGCTTTTATTTCTCATTAATCGTGACATATTTCTGCCGTCTTTTCCTCAGGATGTGTTTTACCACTTCATAGCCGTGCTCTTCTACTTCGCGGCCTTCGTGCTGGAGGCTGCAGCCACGGCAGCGAACGGCGGCGCTCACATCAGTCGACTGCAGAACACCACTGAGTCCGTCCTGTGTGTCACCTACCCCCGGGGCAACATATTCACAATACTGACCTACAGGCAGTACAGCATCAATGTGGCAGCCACGGTGAGTCCTGCGACTCCGTCCAGTGCATGCAGGAGTTTTAGGGTTTCATTTACAGGGCTATTAGTCAGACCGTTTCTGTTCAAGGAAAGAGTTATAAAAGTGGAAGAATTAGGGTTGGGTGATACTGGAAATGAATGATGCTTTAAATGTTTAAACTACTCATTGATTTTGAATGAGTGTGTGTCCAAAGTCCCGAGCAAGTAATACTTTAACAGGCGTCCTAGGAGAGTCGTGGAAAATGATGCAAGCTGATACATATACAGGTGCTGGTCATAAAATTAGAATATCATGAAAAAGTAGATTGATTTCAGTAATTCCATTTAAAAAGTGAAACTTGTATATTATATTCATACATTACATACAAACTCATATATTTCAAATGTTT